>NC_085991.1:14592217-14854894 GCF_030014385.1 Trichomycterus rosablanca
TAAAGTACCTTTGTAACCTCATGTAATTAGACAGAATTTACATGTTTACCAATTTAATGCCACCTTTGATTCCTAATTACACACTGTGATACATTTTGAAGAGACATTTTGATAAGTCAACATTCTTATGAATGAAACATGAAACATATTTCAAGGCTCAAAATAGTAAAAACTGGTTTTAATTAGTCAACAAAAAAATGCTGTCAAATATGTGTAACTTATTCTTATGTTTGGATATTTTTCCTCAGCCAGCAAGTTCCAAAATTGTCCAGCAGAGGCCCTTGACTTCATATGAATGTCAGATTGTTAAAATCCTGTATGTAAAATGAGATCTAAATATTCTCAGTCAGCTTCTTCCACGTATGAACGAAACAGCCGTCAACTGTTTTTGGTTTCTTTGTGCTTGGTTGTGCACTCATCTTCACAAACAGTGTAGCTTACAAAAGGAAAAATGCAAAAATCGTGCAAACTGGCTACTGATGAATGAAAACCTTCTCGATTCGCAGTGCTTTAGGCGGGCTGGGGCGTAGCTTTGGAAACAAAATGAATATTAAAGAAACAGTGGCCACACTTCATGTCAATAAAGTTGACCTGTTTGAATGACGTGCAATCTACCAGCGTGCACTGTGCGATCGACGTATTGGGCACCTCTGCCCTACAGCATAAATAATCAGAGCCAGCCCAGAGCATTAGCTACAACCCCAAATCAGAAAATGATGGGACATTGAGTATTAAGTAACTAGTGCACATTCATTCCTGCTTTTCAGGCCTGCAACACATTCCAAACAAGTTGGGCCAGTAAAGCATTTGCCACTTTGTAATGTTGCCATTCCTTCTCACAACATTAAAATCACACATTCTCTACTGAGTACAGGTCTGAACTACAGGCAGGCAAATAGAAGTGTTTGTACTTAGCATTAGTGATGGGAATTTCGGCTCCTTTTGGCTCGGCTCACTAAAAAGAGCCGGCTCTTTCGGCTCCCAAGTGGCTCCTTAGATTTTTTTGTTGCTTAAATTAATTTATTACCAAATTACATGTAAAATGAATTACTAATGTAAAAAAACATTGTATCAAATGTTTATTATTTAAATTGCTTTATTTATATACTCAACATGGAACAGAGTGCTCCAACAATAAATTATAAAATACAAAAACAAAGACCCATCTCATTTAGACAAAAAGATCTGATTGTGTATATTATTTGTATGTTTGCATCTAGAGTGGGACAGCACAGTGGCTAAGTGGGTAGCACTGTCGCCTCACGGCAAGAAGGTCCTGGGTTCGATCCCCAGGTGAAGAGCCCGGGTCCTTTCTGTGTGGAGTTTGCATGTCTTTCCCGTGTCCGAGTGGGTTTCCTCCGGGTGCTCCGGCATTCAGAAAAACCAAGGAGCTCATCTTTGATGGGTTTCTCCTTTCTGTTATGATCTGAACTGTTAAAAAAGATTCTCTCTGAGGGGACAGATACACAGTCTGTGCGCCATCACATGTGTAAGATGTGGGTAGACTGAACACTTGGTCTCCCACAAGCTCAGTGGGTCTGAACTTCTCTGTAAAAGGGGCTTCTCGTGTCCAAACTTTACTATGTTTCCTCTCACTCATTCCAGCGTGTAATGTCTGGCTGTGTAAAGCGCTGAGTTCTCTCTCTCTCTCTCTCCCTCCTGTTCGTGTGCACGCTGTCTCTGTGTGTGTGTGTGTGTGTGTGTAACCCCTCCCCTCCTGCTCAGTGTAAACACACAAACGGCACCACGCATCTTGACCAATCACGTGCGGTTTTGACAGAAAAAAAACCCCCGGAAAAAAACGAATCGGCTCCCAGTCAGGAGCCGGATCCCGTCGTTCACTTTAAAGAGCCGGCTCTTAGAGCCGGATCGTTCGCGACCGACCCATTACCACTTAGCATGTTCTCTTTCTCACAGAGTTGCTGGCTCCTCTGTTAGCGTCATACTTTCTCCTGTACCAGTGATGCCAGGCTTGATCTGGTTCAGGTTTTCACCTGCACAGGTGTAAATTTGTCTTGTGCTTGTCTTGGGACTTTTTACCCGACACAATATAGCCTCTATGGTCAAGTGAGCTGCCCCAGAGGCATCATGGTTCTTTCTGGAGCAGGTCCTATGTTTGGATGGGACCTGCAGTGCTGAGTGTGGGTTGCACCAGTTGGTGGGGTGGAGTGCTGCTCATTCATTACAATATGATTGTGTCTTTCATTTGTTATTTTGTTTCCATTATTTTAGCCACAACTTTTATTTATCCTGTTCCCTGTTTGTTTTAGACGTTTTAGCCACAGTATTGTTCTACCCTGGATAAATCATCCTGCAAATTGGGCCCGTTTTTAGTTCTTGCAGGTGCAGGGCTACACTTGGCATCTTAGTGGTGAGGCACAACCCGTCCTGTTACAAAATAATGTTCTTGGGATCATATGGCAACACGTCTTTTTTCAAACATAATTAGCTATATTTTTGTCATTGTTTTATTTTATCTAAATGCTTGTCTCAATGCAAATGCTAGTTTGTCTCTATGTGCTTTTTAGGTACTTGCTTTAGGTACTTACATTTTAACGGGACACTTGATAAGTTTTTTGTAAAGTTCAACAAAGCATTTGACAAGATGAGGGCTCATCCGGGAGTTGAACTCAGGACCTCTCGCACCCTAAGCGAGAATCATACCCCTAGACCAACAAGCCAGCGGGAACAAGAGACTTTGTGTTACTTTGATCTGCGTGACTGACCTGAAGTGGCCTGCATGGGAACCTGAAGAGGCAGTTGTTAAATTAAAAGTGGGTAAACAAGGGCTCGTCCGGGATTTGAACCCGGGACCTCTCGCACCCTAAGCGAAAATCATACCCCTAGACCAACGAGCCAGCCGGAACTGATGCCAGGCCATCACTGGGACAGTGTACAGTAGGACCAAGAGTCTGCATGTTATCTGTGTGACTGACCGACAAAACTATGTTGTCTGGTTGAGCTGGTAAGTGTGGTTGGTGCTTGCATTACAAAACTATCAAAACCTCCAGTATCAGTACATAGACTGGTTACAACCTCTTTTTAAAGAGTTAAAATATGAAAAATATTTAAAGGCTCCAAATAGTAAAAATTTAATTAGTCAACTGTCAGGACTAGGAAGCATTTGAAAGCTTTGTGCTGTTTTCATAAAGTGCCTTTATAGCCCCATGTAATTAGACAGAATTTACATGTTTACCAATGTAATGCCACCTTTGATTTCTAATTACACACTGTGATACATTTTGAAGAGACATTTTGATAAGTCAACATTCTTTAGTGAAAGAGCAGGTAATTAAAAAAGGGATCCACCCGGATTTTATCAGGAAACCTTCACAACCTTAACTAACTTTAATAACCTCAATTATTATCCTTTACAACATTATTATCCTAACCCAAGGCATGGCTTATGGAGTACATTCCAAACATCCTCAGGTCCAACCGTGATCGTGTGTACACTAGCATTGCTGTTGCATAGAAATTTCTCTCCCCCACTTTTGACAATTAGACCACTTTTCTGTGTTTCCCCCATCATCTGTTGTGTGAAACCCATTGTAAGGAGTATGAAAGTATGACTGGAGTGGGCTGATGCCTCCCTACAACATCAGCTGCAGCACACAGACTGGAAGCAGTTAGATCTTCCAAACTTGTTGAAAAGCTCTTAGATCTGGGCATCAGTTTCTCACTCTGTAACTGGACTTTCTTACTAACACACCACAGTCTGCTAAGCTCATCCATTTTACCTCTTACACCCTCATCCTGAATACAGATGTGCCCCAGGGCTGTGTGCTCAGTCTACTTCTCTTCTTCCTGTCATGACTACAAATTGGTAGGCTTATGGATCTTTAAATCATTTTAGTTCTTGATATATGAAAATAAGCAATTTGTCTGCTATCACAGATACAACATGGCGATGACCCAGTGTACCCTGGTGCATCTCTCACTTAAGGACAGAGTCTGCTGTAGGTCATGTCGTAGCTCTTCAGCATCTTCTTAACATTTTTAATGAACATTTTGAGGCTTAGTGCCAGTTACCCTGTATCTTTTTAATAAAGTCTATGGACTGTCTGGCCACTATGTGCCACATTTTGTAGTGTATTAAATGTGAAAGTAACATAGGACCCAGGGGGACAGCTCCAACAGTCGGTTCTTTTTGTAAATCTACATTTAACGCTGACTATAATCTTAGAGTTGGTTTCTATTTTCTTGTACTTAGTCTGTCAAGCCAGATTGTGGATACATTTAAATAAAACAGAGTCACCAACAGGCATTATTTCTGATATACCATTTGGAGCAGTTTATAAAAACCTGAAACAAGGTGGCATTGAGTGACATCTTATTCATATGGAACTGTGATGGAGTTCAGTGACAAATCATAGAACTTTTGCCAAGAGATCGTCAAGCTAACTTATGTATCCCATGTCTATGGTTTGGTGAGGTCAAGCCAAATATGATTACATTCCTGAATGCTCTCATGGCAGAGCTTAAAGATCTGGAACAAGCTGGAATTAAATAGAAAGACTCTGAAAACATCTGAAAACAAAGTAAACACACAAGTAAAGTTTATTCACTAATCTGTTCTGCAGATTCTGTTGCACGCCACCTTCTGAAAAATACAAAACTATTCAAGGGCAAATATGGTTGTGACTTCTGCCTCCACACTGTGGTGGTTCTTATGCTTGGGAGACACCAGAACCATCCTGTAGGTCAGAGCAAGATCATTTTAAACATGCAATTTTGGTAACACCTGCTGAACCAGTAATGGGTGTGAAAGGCTCATCCCACATTATCACAGGTTTTGTTTCTGAGTACCAACACAGTGTTTGCTTAGGAACCACTAGACAGCTTGCATCTCGCTGGCTAGACAGTAAGCACCATGAGAAAAACAAGCAACTACTTGCCATTAATCAGAATCAGAATCACTTTATTTCGCCAGGTATGTTACACATACGAGGAATTTGCTTTGGTGTTACACACAATAATACACACAATAGTCCACATAGTAGTACAAACAATACACATAATAGTACAGATAATTACACATGTACGACATGTAACATAGAACATATTTAACATACCCGACAGCACACGGACTGTTAACCAGTATTTACCAACATTTGCCCAAGAGAACAACTTTGGTTAAAAAGTGTTACAGCTCTGGGGAAAAAGCTGTCTGGATGTGTTTGTTAAACCACCAGTTGCGGTCACAAAGGCACCAAGGTCAATCAATGACCTAAAATATTGGAAAGCAAGTGAATGGAGGTCATTTTTGCTCTTTTATGCAATACCTGTCTTGAACAACATTTTGAAGAAGAAATATTTTTATTAGTTTTTGCAATGCACATTCTTTTCCAGGATGCCATCAAAGTGAGTCAAGTAGAAAACAAGCTCTACACAATTATGTGTTTAACTAATGTTTCTTTTAATGATCATTTGTTGATGCACCTGGCAGAAAGTGTGCATAACTGGCGACCACTGTGAGCAACATCAGCATTTCCTAAAGGTTTTTTAATTGAACAACCCATGTGCCTACTCAGATAGTAAAGAGATTCCTCGGGTGGAGAAGGTTATCCAGAAAAGCTGAGAAAATTATGGCCAATGCAAATGTGAATGTAAGGCAACTGTTTTACAACCTCCAAAGTATCTCTAGCCACACAAAGAGGTGTGCAGAGTTTCCAGGTCATGTGAGAGGTTTAGGCTGCCCAAAAACTGAGAGTACATCTGTGTTACAGAGGATGGCTATTACAAAATTTCCTGGAACCACAGTTCTGTCAGGTTTAATTTATAATCGTTTCAGCTGTACAGTTAGAAGATGGAACCTTCTGCAAAATCATAAGTTGGAACTCCTACTACAAATATCTTCTGTGTTTTAGTAAAAGAGCTTGCAATCATTTACATTTTCAGCAGACGGCTTTATCCAAAGCGACTCACAGTAGTGACAGAAAAAGGTGTGAGCAATTGAGGGTTAAGGGCCTTGCTCAAGGGCCCAACAGCTGCAACCTGGCAGTGGTGGGTCTTGAACCAGTGACCTTCTGACTACTAGTCCAGTACCTTAACCACTAGGCTACAACTGCCCTAGCAGCAGCAGCAGAAAGCTATATAATATACAGTCAAGCTGGACTGCACACACCCCTTTCACCTTCTCCACATTTTATTACGTTACAGACTCATTCTATAATAGATTGAGTTCTTGTTTTGCCTCAAACATCTACACACAATCACCAATAATTACGAAGTGAAAACGGGGTTTTAGAAATTATGCAGTTTCATTGTACTGAGAAAAATCATTTATTTAGGGGTTGCATATCTGTACACACACTTAGCCTAATACTTGGTTGATGCACCTTTGGCAGCAATTACAGCTTCAAGGTGTCTTGGAAAAGAAGATACGAGCTTGGCACACTTGTTTCTGGACATTTTTGCCCATTCCTCTTGGGCATGTCCTTGCAAGTTCCGTCATGTTTTTTTTTTAGCTCCTTCCACAGATGTTTGATTGGATTCAGGTCTGGGCTCTGGTTGAGCCACTCAAGGACATTCACAGACTTTCTCCGAAGCCACTCCTTTGTTCTCTTGGCTGTGAGCTTCGGGTTGTTGTCATGTTGGAAGGTAAACCTTCACCCCAGTCTGAGGTCCAGAGCGCTCTGGAGCAGGTTTTCTTCAACCAGAAAGAGCATTCCTCATAGCTTGACCAGACGAGGTGGCCGAGTGGTTAAGGCGATTACCCATACGTGCAGAGCACAATGGATTAGTAGTCCATCGCCTTAACCACCACGTCAGAACATGCTCTACCTCCATGAAGTAAGCCAAAAACACAATTGCATTAAAAAAAAAAAATGCCTGTATAAGATGTGCTGTTTCTCTCTGGTGTTACAGTTGTATTTTATGTGAGTAGTACCAATATGTTGTAAAGGTGGAGCTTAATTATCAGAGCTGAAAGCAAGAATTTCAGGGGTTTTAATCAATGTTTAATGGTCTGGTTTCCAAAACCACACATGCAGAGCACAACAGATTAGCAGTCCATCGCCTTAACCACTCAGCCACCTCGTCTCGACCTGTCTAGATAAATGTGTTTCTGGGCCGATTGGTCTGATTGATTAACCCAGACGGCTTGAACAGCTACATTGCCTTTTAAGAAATATCTTTTACAAAGCTACAAAATCTACATTGATCAATCAGACCAATCAGACCAGAAACAAGCAGGTAAAGCAAGATAAGGTGGCTGAGTGGTTAAGGTGGTGGATGGCTAATCCATTGTTCTCTGCACCTGTGGGTTCGAAAACCAGACCATTGAACAAAACCACTGAAACTCTTGCTTTTAGATCTGGTGCTGCTCACAAAAAAAAAATCACAACTGTAACACCAAATAGAAGCAGTTCATCTTATACAGCCGTTCTTTTAATATAATGTTAATGACATACAGATTAGTAACCACACATTGTTTAAAGGTCTCCACTTTGTGGAGTTAGAAGGACAAAAAGGGCACAAAGTAACCGAGCCAGCCAGGAGTCGAACCTAGAATCTCCTGATCCGTAGTCAGGCGCGTTATCCATTGCGCCACTGGCCCCTGAGAGATTGTGCTTGTGACTTCCCTAAAGCTCCGGCCTCATTTCTGTCTTTTGACCAATGAGAGAATGGAAAACTTTAAAGCACAGCATACAGAAACACCCTGCCGTGACCCGGATTCAAACCAGGGTTGCTGCGGCCACAACGCAGAGTACTAACCACTATACGATCACGGCATTCCAACTATCAGCCATGCCCAGCTCACGTCCACTGCTCCCTGATAGACTGAAGTCATAGTTCCAAGAAAACAAGCTTCTTGAGCTACAGCAACATGGTGCAGAGGACGTAATTGGCAAAGTTTTGATCAAGTCCTATCATAAAGACAAATTCCCATACCGGGAGTCGAACCCGGGCCACCTGGGTGAAAACCAGGAATCCTGACCGCTAGACCATATGGGAAACTGAAGGACTTACCATCGGCTGATGCCAGCATCAGTCACTTCTTTCCACTTTGACAAGACCTGCATTGTTGGATCTGAAGTACCGAGAACCATACACGAGATATCTTGTGGCAATCTGTTCTTTGATATGCTACATGACCACCTTCCCATTGGAAAAACTTGCCCTTGATCCAATATGGCAGCTTTCAAGATGGCGGCCATGTTCCGGACATAGCCTAAAAGATAGGCCCCCTCACCCATTACTTTCTGGGGTATTCAGATATTTTCCCTTTCGTTTCTGAAATAAAAGAGTGTCCTGAGACTTTTGACTCACCCTGTACATATTTTACAGTAAGTACAGTGCTGTTGTGATTATATGGTAAGCCTTCTTTTTTCCTTCTAAATGCTTGTGTGCAGATTTTTGACGTGTCTTTCAGTGCACTTTTTGCGAGTGTCTTTGGCTTATTGCTTACCATGATAAATACTTCACTTATTATTAACCAAATGTACTAACAGTTATGTGTCAGTAGTGCAATACATTAAATACATAATAAGACATAAATCAAGAGATTAAGTTAATGTTAACATCAAATATAAAAAGCCAGCAGTTCTGTAAGAATAAACATATTACATATAATATTTACATAAATAATCAGTTATTCAGTACAAATAGATGGTAGGTTTTGTTCCACACATATGTAGTGAGTGTAAGTGTGCACATGACTTCATCTACATGTTACTAAACTCTGTAACAGGGCTGTACTGCTGGAAAAGGAAGTTAAAGAGAGGAAATGGTTTAATTATGCATAAGATATGATAGCAGGTGTTGAGCTACATTATTCTGCAGATCAGTCATGGCATTGTGTGGATTTCTGTGTCTTCTTTCCATTGTTTTAGGTGAGAAATAACATCACATAACACATGAGAACCTTTATCCAAACCTTAAATAGAAGTTATAATGTATCTGCTGCTAGATTCTTGTCAGTTATTTTTCTTACACTCGTATCTTTATATATAAATAAACATTGTTCTTTCTCTGTCCACAGGTTTTAATCATGCACAGGAAATTAATTCAGTTTCAACCACTAAAACTGTCTTGGAGAGAGAATCTGTTATTTTATCCTGCAATTACAAAGGATCTGGTACAAATAAGGACCTGCAGTGGTATCGTCAGTTCTCCACATTCAGACCAGAGTTCATTATTCTGGTTGATGAATATAAGAAAGAAGCTGCAGTTCCAGGGTTTTCTGTAAAGATAAATGAAGATAAAAATCGAGTGGATCTGAAGATCTCCTCTGCTGCAGTATCAGATTCTGCTCTCTACTACTGTGCTCTGAAGCCCACAGTGACAGGAAATCATTCTATACTGTACAAAAACACACACCTAAGTTACATATATTAGTTCCAAAGTAACCGAGCCAGCCAGGAGTCGAACCTAGAATCTCCTGATCCGTAGTCAGGCGCGTTATCCATTGCGCCACTGGCCCCTGAGAGATTGTGCTTGTGACTTCCCTAAAGCTCCGGCCTCATTTCTGTCTTTTGACCAATGAGAGAATGGAAAACTTTAAAGCACAGCATACAGAAACACCCTGCCGTGACCCGGATTCAAACCGGGGTTGCTGCGGCCACAACACAGAGTACTAACCACTATACGATCACGGCATTCCAACTATCAGCCATGCCCAGCTCACGTCCACTGCTCCCTGATAGACTGAAGTCATAGTTCCAAGAAAACAAGCTTCTTGAGCTACAGCAACATGGTGCAGAGGACGTAATTGGCAAAGTTTTGATCAAGTCCTATCATAAAGACAAATTCCCATACCGGGAGTCGAACCCGGGCCACCTGGGTGAAAACCAGGAATCCTGACCGCTAGACCATATGGGAAACTGAAGGACTTACCATCGGCTGATGCCAGCAACAGTCACTTCTTTCCACTTTGACAAGACCTGCATTGTTGGATCTGAAGTACCGAGAACCATACACGAGATATCTTGTGGCAATCTGTTCTTTGATATGCTACATGACCACCTTCCCATTGGAAAAACTTGCCCTTGATCCAATATGGCAGCTTTCAAGATGGCGGCCATGTTCCGGACATAGCCTAAAAGATAGGCCCCCTCACCCATTACTTTCTGGGGTATTCAGATATTTTCCCTTTCGTTTCTGAAATAAAAGAGTGTCCTGAGACTTTTGACTCACCCTGTACATATTTTACAGTAGGTACAGTGCTGTTGTGATTATATGGTAAGCCTTCTTTTTTTCCTTCTAAATGCTTGTGTGCAGATTTTTGACGTGTCTTTCAGTGCACTTTTTGCGAGTGTCTTTGGCGTATTGCTTACCATGATAAATACTTCACTTATTATTAACCAAATGTACTAACAGTTATGTGCCGGTAGTGCAATACATTAAATACATAATAAGACATAAATCAAGAGATTAAGTTAATGTTAACATCAAATATAAAAAGCCAGCAGTTCTGTAAGAATAAACATATTACATATAATATTTACATAAATAATTAGTTATTCAGTACAAATAGATGGTAGGTTTTGTTCCACACAGATGTAGTGAGTGTAAGTGTGCACATGATGGCAGGCTCCATCTACATGTTACTAAACTCTGTAACAGGGCTGTACTGCTGGAAAAGGAAGTTAAAGAGAGGAAATGGTTTAATTATGCATAAGATATGATAGCAGGTGTTGAGCTACATTATTCTGCAGATCAGTCATGGCATTGTTTGGATTTCTGTGTCTTCTTTCCATTGTTTTAGGTGAGAAATAACATCACATAACACATGAGAACCTTTATCCAAACCTTAAATAGAAGTTATAATGTATCTGCTGCTAGATTCTTGTCAGTTATTTTTCTTACACTCGTATCTTTATATATAAATAAACGTTGTTCTTTCTCTGTCCACAGGTTTTAATCATGCACAGGAAATTAATTCAGTTTCAACCAATAAAACTGTCTTGGAGAGAGAATCTGTTATTTTATCCTGCAATTACAAAGGATCTGGTACAAATAAGGACCTGCAGTGGTATCGTCAGTTCTCCACATTCAGACCAGAGTTCATTATTCTGGTTGATGAATATAAGAAAGAAGCTGCAGTTCCAGGGTTTTCTGTAAAGATAAATGAAGATAAAAATCGAGTGGATCTGAAGATCTCCTCTGCTGCAGTATCAGATTCTGCTCTCTACTACTGTGCTCTGAAGCCCACAGTGACAGGAAATCATACTATACTGTACAAAAACACACACCTAAGTTACATATATTAGTTCCTTTAGATAAAATATGTATATTTTGTTAGCACTTCACAAAACATATTTACTTAAAAATGTTTTTTTTAAATAACTATATAGCCTTTTCTACAATAAAGAACTGTAATGTGTTAACAGTTAATTACCATAATTTTACAATAGAATTAAAGTGAGCTTACAGTCCTATACTGTACATTTCCAGTAATGTACTGTCATTCTACAATAACTAACTGTGGAGCATATTTACAGTAATGAACTGTAATAGGTTACCAGTTAATTACCGTAATTACTGTACAAACTGCACAATAGGTTCCAGTACTGCAGTGAAAACCTTATTGCTATTGATAGTTTTTAGTGTACTAAGATGTTGTCTACGTTGTCTGGGACAGTTGTGGCCTAGTAGTTAAGGTACTGGACTAATAATGGAAAGGTTGCTGGTTCAAGCCCCACCACTGCCAGGTTGCCACTGTTGGGCCCTTGAGCAAGGCCCTTAACCTTTAATTGCTTAGACTGTGTACTGTCACAGTACTGTAAGTCGCTTTGGATAAAAGCGTCTGCTAAATACTGAAAATGTAATGTAATGTAAATGTCTATACAAAACTTGATGTCACACAAAACAAACACTACAATTCTCTTTTTATTTCCTCTTTTGTTTAAACAGTGTGAATTTTAGACATACATATTCAACAACTTCTTCAAACAAACCGCCAAAATTGTTGCCAGGGTTTGTGAATGTTTAGAATTTTGTGCATAAAAATAACCTAAAACAACATCATATTTAAATAAAAGTCCTTAAAATAGAATACAAAAGAAGAAAAGTATGTGAGGAAAATATTCTCTGTTAGTTGCACTCACACAATCACAAAACTGACAGTAAAACATTATAAAACATAAAAAACTTTAAGCTTTGGCATGTGTCTGGGCTTATATTATTTTGTTAACTCAAAACACGCCAATGTCTGGCTTGTGGGAGGTAAGAAATAGCAGACAAATATCTTTAAAATTACTATACTAAAACAAAGGTAGTAATAATAACAACACAATCAGTTGAAGTGTATATTAACGTTCTCAAAAGAACCCCTCAACACACCACTACCGTTATACAGCACTATTAACAACTTAGCTCTCGAAACCAACACCAAATTACCACTGATTAAAAAGCATCAGCGCTCGGATGGCGCAGTGGGATATTCTGCTTGCACACTAACACAGAGTTTCTGAACTCCTCGGTTCGAAACTCGGTGTTGGCTCTGGTCGGCTAGGTGCCATCTAGCGGGCATAATTGGCAGTGCCTGCAGCAGATACTAATTGGCAACCGTATCTGCACAGTGGGGGCTGGACTATGTGTGGGTGGGTGGGACTTCATACGTTGTGTACGGACCCTGATTGGCAGAGGAGACGCCTGTACAGAGCGCATGGGCGAAAAGAGGAGGGCTGTACACGTGTCGGAAGAGGTGTGTACAGTGACGTTCTCTCCTCAGATGCAATCTGGTATCTCTCAGCAGCGGAAGACAAAATTAAGTGTGCTAAATTGGGAGGAAAATGCATTTAAAAAAAAGCATCGATCAAATGTACACCTAAAGTGTCAATTATTTACTTTTTAAAAATATTATACCTCAATATGCACCTCGTTTTAAATAAAGTTTGCGATTCAACCACCTCAACTGTCAAGGCACATTTGAATGGACCCGATATAAAAATAAATATTTTTGTTTTCTAAACCGCAGTTTACCACATGAATATAGATGTTTAATAAAACTGAATTCAGAATCAAACAATACCGGGTTTTGCTGACACTGATTAAAAGAAAACGGTGTTGGTGTAAGCTTCTAACTACCACCTAAAGAACAAAAATCCAATCATGCATTGCAGTTTCTTGTATTTTACTGTAAACTAAGGCACATCCATATCATACAGTATAATATAAATGATAAAAATAGTATTTTACTGTGAAATATTTACGGTAAATTTACAGCAGTGTTTGAACTGTTAAGTTTATCTTTGCAGTCCTTATTTTTATTTTAGTTTTAGACCTCCAAGTGACACTTTCTTGTATTATTTGAAATAAATCAAGCCTTATTTTTTTGAACAACATTCTGCTGTGGACCTTCTTTGGAGGTGGAGAGTCAGACATACAGTAGCTGCTCAACCACCATAGTGGTTAACAACAGGACAGGAAATAACCACTACAACAAGCAAGCAGCAGTAAAACAATGAATGAATGAAGTACTATTTCATAATAAACTAACTAAATAAAACCACTTAACTTTGTACAAGCAAATGGAAAATATGTACAAATGTACAAAGCTGTACTTTAAACCTACATTTTAAATTGACCAACCATAACCCTAAATTGCAGACATGATTATCTACATCTAGATTGTATTCATAAATAAGATTTGTTCGTCTACCTTCACAATATCAGATGAAAGAGGAGTTAACATGACTAACTGGATTGGGGGTGGGGAGCTAGATGTGGTTACATACAGTAGAAGCAATTCCTTATAATTATTTGAATCTGACACTCAGCACAATGATGTTACTGTTGTTCTTCATCTTCATTATTGCTGATGATAATGGTAAGTTATATAATAAGCATCATGTTTCATTGGTCATGTATTAATTTTATTTACAATATCCAGTTAAATTAAATGTTATTTATTTATTTATTTATTTTTAGCAGAGGCTGCTGAGAGCATTAAACCCAGTCAAACCAGCGTATCTTCAACTGAAGGAAGAAACATCACACTGTCTTGTATACATGAAGGATCAGAATATGGTCTCCACTGGTATCGACAAAAACCTGGATCAAAACCAGAATTTCTGCTGCTGATTTATGAAGGTACTGTCACCCAGGCTCAACCACCTAACCTGAGAATGTCCATCAAACATAACAAAAAGGAAAAGAAAGTGGATCTCGAGATTAACCCTGCTGCAGTTTCTGACTCTGCACTCTACTACTGTGCCATGAGGCCCACAGTGATATGAACTCAAACTGTGCTGTACAAAAAGCCTGTTTGTTCAGAAGAGGGAGCTGTTAGCATGTTTACATTTAACTGCTATTTGACTCCCAACATATGATGACATAATACTTTAAAGCTCTTTGTATGGTTGACTGTAAATGAGTCAAAAGCATTAAGGCACATAGGTGGCATCAAAAATATTACCAGTCATATTCCTCATAGTTTATTACCGATTCCCGTTTTAAAGACTATTAGGGTATTTTTTTTTAATCCGACAACAGTTATCAAAAAATATTTTACCAAAACATACATTACCCAAACATTATTAATACCACAATAATAACACACTAAAACCTAAAATGTATAAATACTAAATACTATTATTAAATACTACAGAAACAAACATGAGTAATGTTCTGTGGCCATGAAGGAGAGCTTTATTATAATGTACTGTACACCAATCAGGCATAACATTATGACCACATTCCTAATATTGTGTTGGTCCCCTTTTTGCTGCCAAAACAGCCCTGACCCGTCGAGGCATGGACTCCACTAGACCCCTGAAGGTGTGCTGTGGTATCTGGCACCAAGATGTTAGCAGCAGATCCTTTAACTCCTGTAAGTTACGAGGAGGGGCCTCCATGGATCTGACTTGTTTGTCCAGCACATCCCACAGATGCTCGATTGGATTGAGATCTGGGGAATCTGGAGGCCAAGTCAACACCTCAAACTCGTTGTTGTGCTCCTCAAACCATTCCTGAAGCATTTTTTGCTTTGTGGCAGGGTACAATATCCTGCTGAAAGAGGCCACAGCCATCAGGGAATACCGTTTCCATGAAAGGGTGAACATGGTCTGCAACAATGCTTAGGTAGGTGGTACGTGTCAAAGTAACATCCACATGGATGTGTGATGAAGTAAGTGTAGCTTACCCATGACTATGGCGTGTACTTACCTTAAACTTACCTGGGATGATCCATCCTCTGGTAAGGAGAGGGGGAGGAAGACCTGTAAAAGAGAAAAGTGTACACTTATATGTAACGTAAATAATTGTATGTTGGTTGAAGTGCCATGGCCATGCATGGGGTTAAATAAGACAATATATTGTTCTATTTACCATTGTAAAGCATTGAAATGTATCTGTATCCCGTACCCTATGCTTACCTATAACAACATCGGCCCAGCCGAGGGGGAGGGGCTATGATGATAAAAGCAGCGTGTAGGTAGACAGAAAGGGGGGAGTCAATCGAGAAGGAGAGAACAATAGCACAACAGCATTAATGACTTTGTAGTCAGTAGTTGTATGTACATTGTCTGTAGTGTTTAGTGTATGTTTATATACTTATCCGTTTTGTTTTCGTCAAGTGTGAGCGCGTGTTTGTATATATGTAAATAGCGTTGTGGTTGTGTGTAAATAAAAAAGGCGGGGAAAAGAAGCACACCTGTGTCCTCAACGTTCATTCCGGTTACTAGACCCACGGGGTTCGCCCCGTCACAAATGGTGGCAGCGGTGTCGCAACAAGTCTCGGGGAGAACTCGGAGGAGGACATTGGAAAGAAGCCACTTAAAAGAAAGAGCATAAAGCGACCGTGAGGTCTGCAGTTCTGAAAACTACCTCACGTTGGCGATGGCTCCGAAGAAACTTCCAACTGCCCAATCTACACAGGTAAATAACGGCGAAGAAGATGCTGAGGTATGCGAACCACCCTCAGCGCAAAATCTCACAGAAAGTGTAGCTGAGATGGCCAGCCTACGACAAATGTTCCAGACCTTTATTGATCGGCAGCAAAGAAGAGTCACGGCAAGATCAAAGGTGGCGCGCGCTACAACATCAGTTCAGCTTGCCACAGGATGAAGTTTGCTGAGGGCAAAGGCCAGCGCAGCAGGAATCGGAAGCATACCCAATCACAACAACAGCAGCAGCAGCAACAACAGAAACAGCGACGTGCACGAAAATCTACAAGCCGGTGCAGCAGACCGGTGTTGCACCGGAGACTGAGGGAGTAGCGGCTCTGATAGCGCCGATGGCGTGGCCAAGACTCCCGCAACTCAAAGACTCGGATGATCCGGAGCATTACTTCATAATGTTTGAGCGGCTGGCGATCGCAGCTATGTGGCCAATACTGACTGGGCTTTTCCTGGCCTAAGTGAATATGGTCATGTAGTTATTTTTATTACTCTGTATAGCTGTAGCCTAGTGGTTAAGGTACTGGACCAGTGATCAGAGGGTTGCTGGTTCAAGCCCCACCACTGCCAGGTTGCTGCTGTTGGGTCCTTGAGCAAGGCCCTTAACCCTCAATTGCTCATACTGTATACTGTAACTGTACTACTGTAAGTCGCTTTGGATAAAGGCGTCTGCTGAAAATGTAAATGTAATGTATAAAAAAAACATAGCAACATTTATGTAAATATAGTGAGTAATATAAATGTATACTATTATATTTCTATTTTATATTTGTTTTCTATTTATTTTTGGTGAGTATATTATTTGTTATAGTATTATTTGTATATTGTATCCTTTGTATATTTTCATTAATTTATATTATGGGGAGACTGGTTTATAAGAGATGCTCTCTTGTTGATAAGATATAAATAGATATACAATATTTGAATGAAATGTTTGTAAATTAATACATTAAACATAATTAATTATAATTTTATTTAGCTGCTTTTCATCACTTTATTTCAACTTTCTCCCCTGCTGCCAGAAAATTACCGTTTTTTTACACTTTTTTTTTACAGTGTACCTCTCAGACTGACAACCTTAACCCTAACAATAACTTATTATTAGAACCCTAACCATAAACCTAACCCCAAAAAATTAATTTCTCTTGTTTTTTTGGTATATAGTTCACTCAGTTTGTCACTCTTTTGGTTTAAATCGTGTTGCCCTGTTCTCAGATTTACAATATTATAATGCTGGTCTAATTAAGGCCTATTGTAGGCATTTGAATGGGCAATTTACAGTAGGACCATAAACACCTCAACCCCCCCATTTTCTCACAATCAAGTCAGACTGCCATATTATTCCAATTGTTAATCATTAATGTATTAATTAGGGTTAGCTGTATTAACTGTTTTAATGACATTTTAAAATACTGAGCATGTGAAGTTATATTTACTTTATTATTTAACAATATTTATTATTGAACAATAATAATTGAAATATATTGTATTTTCATGGTGATTTTTTTTAAATAAAAGTATATTGTATATATAACATTTGTTAATGTATAAAAAATGCGATGAATGAGACTTGATAACGTGATTTCTGTACTAACATTAGATCATTGTTTTAATATCAACAATTTCTGTTTATTTACAGGGTTTCCTAACTTTCAGGACAAGCCAGTGCATGTTAACATTTCTTTTGTTTAAAAAAAATTGTTGATGTATTTTTTTTAATTGTGCAATTGTTTTGAAAGTTTATACTAAATGCTATTTTAAATACCTAACAGGTCATTGTGGTTTGAATAAAGATTAAAAAAGGAATTAGGTATACACCAGAGTTGGTGTAATTTTTAATTCATATTGCGAAATGTTTTCCAAATATTACATTACATACTTTGAATAATAAGTCATTAATAAGGGGACTGTATTAATCAATACTGTATTGTGTTACTGCTGTTACTGTTTTTTTAGAGGTGTATGACACAATTTTAACAATTAAAATCTGTTGAAAGTAAGAGACTTAATGAAATTATAGGACTATTTCCTGTAAAAAATAGTACAGTGATGGATTTTAATTGTTTCCTAACTTTCAGGACAAGCCAGTGCATGTTAACATTTCTTTTGTTTAAAAAAATTGTTAATGTATTTTTTTGAATTGTGCAGTTTTGAAAGTTTTACTAAATGCTCTTTTAAATACCTAACAGGTCATGTAAACATTCAGTGGTCTAATGTTGATTGAACAGCATTTAATTTGTTTTCTATTTCTATTTTCTATTTGTTTTCTATTTATTTTTGGTGAGTATATTATTTGTATATTATTTGGCCTAAGTGAATATAGCTTGCTATCAAATATAGGCCCAACTGAACAATATAGCTCCAATCTGCACTGCTAAATACTTTATTATTTAACAATATTTATTATTTTACAATAATAATTGAAATATATTGTATTTTCATGGTGATTTTTTTGGTAAAAGTATATTGTATATATAACATTTGGTAATGTATAAAAAACAAAGCAACATTTATGTAAATATAGTGAGTAATATACATTTATACAACAAAGTAAATGAAAATATCTTATAGATATTTTATATATCTTATAGTATCATATATTATTTAAGTAGTTGTTTCATAACAGATTTACTTAATATTTTGAAGTAAGTAAGCCTTTCTATGAAGAAAAACTAAATGGACTAAATGGAGATCGTCAGCTGGCTGATGACCTTAACAGGTTCTACTGCAGGTTTGAAAAGGCCAGCAACGAGCACCCATCCAACAGTACTTTACACCTGTCTGACACTCAGCCACCCATCCACACTGAAAAAAACTGACTTTTTGGTATAGTAATACAGTATATAATTAATTAACTCTCATACAGTTTACACTATAATTTTAAATATCAGTGAAAACTAAAAATGTTTAAGTAAGAATATAAATATAAACACAATATATTCAAGTAGTAAATGAACTGTGTGGGGTGAAATGTTTTTTTTTTTTGTCATTGACCATGAACCTAGAAATAATAAGTAAATATTCATCAAAAAACACATCACGTTTAAATCCATGCATGCGCGATGAACGAGACTTGATAACGTGATTTCTGTACTAACATTAGATCATTGTTTTAATACCAACAATTTCTGTTTATTTATATGGTTTCCTAACTTTCAGGACAAGTCAGTGCATGTTAACATTTCTTTTGTTTAAAAAAATTGTTGATGTATTTTTTTTAATTGTGCAATTGTTTTGAAAGTTTTACTAAATGCTCGTTTAAATACCTAACAGGTCATGTAAACATTCAGTGGTCTTTAATTTTGATTGAACAACATTTAATTTGTTTTCTATTTCTATTTTCTATTTGTTTTATAAAACTTTATAACTTTAAAAAGAATTGTTTTTTATTTTAAATAAGTGTTCTATGTGAAAAGTATGCTGAAGCATTTTAAAGCCATTGCTAAGGACGTCTTGTATTGTGCACCACAAAATAGTTGTTTCATAACAGATTTACTTAATATTTTGAAGTAAGTAAGCCTTTCTATGAAGTAAAACTAAATGGACTTTACATAATTAGTTTAAGTACATATAACTTTTAACCTAACCCTAATCCTGAAAATGAATTTATCTTGCTTTTTGCAAGGCATATAATTAACTTATATTATGTAAGTGTTTTTCATTGTGTATCATTTTACTCATTACCTTAGGCCTAAGGTCTGGCTGACTGGTTTCTAGAACCATTAACACTAGGCGGGTCTTGGTCTATTGGGGGGTGTGGCATTCTTTTACAGTAGCATATAATTGACCAGCCAAAAGGGTCTCCATCACTACTGCCCCTTGTATTGTCAAGGTCAGTTCTCTTCTTTATCTTCTCTGAAGTTTTCAAGTTCTTCAAATCTACGAGTTGAGATGGCTTCTCCTGTGTAAGTACAACTTTGTTCTTGGTATATTTATTTGAACCTAACCCTACCCTAACATAACCCCACCCTAACCTAACCATAAATTCTTATTAGGGTTAGGGTTTGTATTGGAATTATACATATATGATGTGTCACTGTATATAATATCTAATTTCCTTGATATTGTGGTTTGAATAAAGATTAAAAAATGAATCCGTCAGGTGTTTTTAAGACCACTCCTACAAACCTTATTAACCTTATTAACCGTATTATCAAATTAATTACTAATTATTATTCACATTATGATACATGTCATGAATTTTGGACAGCCGCTGGGAGACACTGTATAGTGTAAATATAAAATTGTAGATAATTTCCTTTTTTGTCTTGTATTCCTTACAGCCAGTCCAGCAACAGGACCCACCTGCTGTGCCCTTTCTGCAAGTTGGTGCAGTCCAGTCTTTCAGGCCACCTGACCCAGAAGTGCATGAAGGACAACTCAGTCAGTGACAGAAAGAGGGTGCTTAAAGCTGCAAAGAAAGAGGCCCATGAATTGCTCCACAGAGGCCGTGTCATTGAGTATGGCCTTATCAGGAGAATTATGGACAGCCCTAGCCCAGTTGAAAGGTATGATAGTAGTGTTTTCAAACTTTGTGTACTTCTTTGTAAAAAAAAAATAAAAACACCTATTGTCCGACAACTCACCCTTCTGCCTGGGTGATGGAAAAAGTGATAATAGTTTCTTAGTGATAAAAATGTGACAGTAGGCCAAGGTAATGTCATTGAGTTAGTGTTAATGGCCCAATTAATGACCCAGACCTAGTTCCAAACTTTGTTTGTCTCCATTAAAATTTATCACTGAGATATAACTATGTTATTAATAAGTTTCATTGTGTTTTAACACTCAATAACCTGAGCAACCTGAGCCATATGGTCATTTGTTCTCAGCTTTAGATAATATTGTCAAGTACACTTTTTTCCTGTGATAAATCAATTGAATTTTCTCTTTTTTTTTAGCCTGATTCAAGAGTTGGAGAAGAGGGGTTTTGTTGTTGCCAACATTCCTCCAGCCATCCCGGTTCCAGCCCAGGAAGCAGCTCAGTCTGCAGCCCTTTCTGCAGCTGTAGCTGAACCTGCAGCATCCATCCCCTCTTCTGAAAGTTCTCAAAGCTCTGGAGAATACTTTCAAGGGTGAGTCTTTACAGATCTTGCTTACATATATATCTTCTTGCCTCTCCTCATGGAATAAATTTTACATTAACTGTATATGCAGCATTTTTAAATTAGACCACATCTTTTGTTTCAGCGCCAAGTCGGCGACGCAGAAAACAGATGGTGCAGCGGGATATTCTGCTTGCACACTAACGCCGAATTTCTGAACTCCTCGGTTCGAAACTCAGTGTTGCCTCTAGCGGGCATAATTGGCAGTGCCTGCAGCAAATACTACTTGACAATCGTATCTGCAGGGTGGGGGCCGAACTATGTGTAATTGGCGGAGGAGACGCCTGTGCAGAACGCATGGGCGAAAAGAGGAGGGCTGTACACGTGTCGGAAGAGGTGAGTACAGTGACGTGCTCTCCTCGGATGCAATCTGGTATCTCTCAGCAGCGGAAGACAAAGTTAAGTGCGCCAAATTGGGAGGAAAATGGGGAGAAATGCATTTTTTAAAAAGAATCGATCAAATGTACACCTAAAGTGTCAATTATTTACTTTTTAAAAATATTATATCTCAATATGCACCTCGTTTTAAATAAAGTTTGCGATTCAACTACCTCAACTGTCAAGGCACATTTGAATGGACAGATATAAAAATGAATATTTTTGTTTCCTAAAGCACGGTTTACCACATGAATTTAGATGTATACTAAAACTGGATTCAGAATCAAACAATGCCGTGTTTTGCTGACACTGATTAAAAGAAAACGGTGTTGGTGTAAGCTTCTAACTCCTGCCTAAAGAACAAAAATCCAATCATGCATTGCAGTTTCTTGTATTTTACTGTAAACTAAGGCACACCCAATATCATACAGTATAATACTGTAAATTATAAAAATAGTATTTTAGTTTTAGACCTCCAAGTGACACTTTCTTGTATTATTTCAAATAAATCAGCCTTAATTTTTGGACAGCATGCTGCTGTGGACCTTGACTTTCTTTGGAGGTGGAGAGTCAGATGCAATAATTGAAATATATTGTATTTTTATGGTGATTTTTTTTGGTAAAAGTATATTGTATATATAACTTTTGGTAATGTATAAAAAACAAAGCAACATTTATGAAAATACAGTGAGTAATATAAATTTATACAATGAAGTAAATGAAATATCTTATAGTATCATATATTATTTATGTAGTTGTTTCATAACAGATTTACTTAATATTCTGAAGTAAGTAAGCCTTTCTATGAAGAAAAACTAAATGGACTAAATGGAGATCGTCAGCTGGCTAATGACCTTAACAGGTTCTACTGCAGGTTTGAAAAGACCAGCAACGAGCACCCATCCAACAGTACTTTACACCTGTCTGACACTCAGTCACCCATCCACACTGAAAAAAAATGACTTTTTGGTATAGTAATACAGTATATAATTAATTAACTTTCATACAGTTTACACTATAATTTTAAATATCAGTGAAAACTAAACATTTTTAAGTAAGAATATAAATATATACACAATATATTCAAGTAGTAAATGAACTGTGTGGGGTGAATAAATCTTATTCTTAACATTCTAGTAGTGTTGAAATGTTTAGTTTTTTTTGTCATTGACCATAAACCTAGAAATAATAAGTAAATATTAATCTAAAACACATCACGTTTAAATCCATGCATGCACGATGAACGAGACTTGATAACGTGATTTCTGTACTAACATTAGATCATTGTTTTAATACCAACAATTTCTGTTTATTTACAGGGTTTATTAACTTTCAGGACAAGCCAATGCATGTTAACATTTCTTTTGTTTAAAAAAAATTGATGATGTATTTTTTGAATTGTACAATTGTTTTGAAAGTTTTACTAAATGCACTTTTAAATACCTAACAGGTCATGTAACCATTCTGTGGTCTTTAATGTTGATTGAACAACATTTAATTTGTTTTGTATTCATTTTTTCTATTTGCTTTATAAAACTTCATAACTTAAAAAATATATATATTTTTGATTTCCAGGCAAGGCAAGGCAAGTTTATTTGTATAGCACCTTTCATACACAGTGGCAATTCAAAGTGCTTTACATAAGGAAAAAAAAATAATTAAAAGCATTAAAACATTCCTGAGATCTAGAATCTCAGAAAGACTTCTTGCAAACATTTAGTTACAATTAAGACAACATGAAATTCAAACAAGAGAGATAAAAAATTAAGAACATGAAAAATTAAAAGAAATATGGTAAAATGAGGGTAATAGCAAAAAATTTTGAGCTCAATCATAGGCACAAGAAAAAAGAAAAGTTTTAAACCTGGATTTAAACATTTCTACATTTGCGGAACATCTAATATCTCCTGGCAGTCTGTTCCAGTTATATGCAGCCCAACAGCTAAATGCTGCTTCACCATGTTTAGTTTGGACTCTGGGCTCAACTAGCTGACCTGAGTCCATGGATCTAAGAGATCTACTAGGTTTATATTCTCTAAACATTTCTGAGATGTATTCTGGGCCGAACCCATTCATTGATTTATAGACCAGTAGCAGCACTTTAAATTCTATTCTGTAACTAACCGGAAGCCAGTGTAGAGATTTTAGAACTGGAGTGATGTGCTCAGTTCTCTTCGTCTTAGTTAAAACTCTTGCAGCAGCGTTCTGAATGAGCTGTAACTGTTTAATGGTCTTTTTGGGAAGTCCAGTTAAGAGACCATTACAATAGTCCACCCTACTGGAGATAAAAGCATGGATCAGCTTCTCTAGGTCTTGTTGGCACATTAGACCCTTAATTTTGGCTATATTTCTAAGATGGTAGAAGGCTGTTTTGGTGTTGGTTTTAATATGGCTGGTGAATGTAAGATCTGAGTCTATTAGAACGCCAAGATTCCGGACTTGGTCTTTGGTTTTTAGAGCCCGGGAATTGAGGTGTTCACTGACACTAATCCTCTTCTCTTTGCTGCCAAACACAACAATCTCTGTTTTGTCCTTATTTAACTGTCAAAAAATTCTGGCTCATCCAGTTATTGATGTCCTCCAGACACTGACACAGTGAATCTATTGGGCTGTAATCATCTGGTGAGAGAGCCAGATATATCTGTGTGTCATCTGCATAACTATGGTAATCAATGTTGTTAGCCTGTAGCATTTGGCCTAATGGCAGCATATAAAGATTGAACAGAAGAGGTCCGAGAACTGATCCCTGGGGGATTCCACATGTCATAGCCACCCTGTCAGATTCATAGCTGCCAATAGTGACGTAGTAACTCCTAAACTCTTCTAAATAGGACCTGAACCAATTAAGGACTGTTCTGGAAAGTCCAACCCAGTTTTCCAACCTGTCCAGCAATATTCTATGATCTACAATGTCAAAGGCTGCACTAAGATCCAGTAAAATGAGAACTGATATTTTACCCGAGTCAGTATTCAGCCGTAGATCGTTTAACACTTTTATGAGAGCCGTTTCAGTGCTGTGGTGAGGTCGAAAGCCTGCCTGAAATTTGTCAAAATAACCACTGGAATTCAAAAAACTGCTGACTTGACTGTAAACAACTTTCTCAATGATCTTAGCTATGAAAGGAAGATTTGAGACCGGCCTGTAGTTGTTTAACACAGACACATCCAGAGTTCTCTTTTTTAGGAGTGGCTTAATGGCAGCAGTTTTCAGTGACTTTGGGAAGACGCCTGATGCTAGTGAGCCATTAACTATTTGTTGCAAATCAGTTTTTACAGAGTTAAAAATAGTTTTAAAAAATTCAGATGGCAGTATGTCGAGACAACATGTCGATGATTTAAGATGCTGGACTGTTTTCTCCAGTGTTTTTTGGTCTATTGTATTAAATTGTGACATAATAGTCATGTTATTTTTAGGTGTCTGTAGGGGCGGCATGGTTTCATCGTTTGACTGAGTGGCGTTAATGGTCAGTCTAATAGTTTTGATTTTTTCACAGAAGAAATGAGCAAATTCATTACATTTCTCTGTGGACAGAAGTTCTGGGGTGATCTGTTTTGGAGGATTTGTAAGCTTGTCGACCACGTTGAATAGAGTGCGGGTGTTGTTGATGTTCCTGTAAATGATCTTAGAGAAGTGCAGCTGTCTAGCCCTGCATAACTCCGAGTTAAAACTACAAAGGCTTTGCTTATAGAGATCATAGTGGATTTGAAGTTTAGTTTTCCTCCACTTACGTTCAGCTCTCCTGCATTCTCTTTTCAGAGCTATTACCATCATTGTGTTACGCCATGGTGCTTTCTGTTTGCTCAACGTTTTCATGACTTTTACCGGGGCAACCACATCCATGACAGTCAATATTTTCACATTAAAGTTATCCAGAAGTTCATCAACTGACTCTGCAATTAAAGTTGGTGATATAGCTATGGCCTCCATAAACCGAGAACTAGTGCTTTCATTTATATTCCTTTTCTTAACAGAAACAGAGCTAGTTTGAGCATCTGGAGTGATCAGTATTTCAAAGAAGACACAAAAATGATCAGAGAGGGCCAAGTCCTTGACCATAACAGAAGAAATGTTAAGACCTTTAGAAATAACTAGATCCAGAGTGTGCCCTCGAGTATGTGTAGGCCCTTTCACATGTTGCAATAGACCAAACGTGTCAAAAAGTCCAAAAAGTTCTTTAGTGTTATTGTCCTTGTTATTATCTAAGTGGATGTTAAAATCCCCAGTTATGATGAAAAAGCTGTACTCAGTGGAGATAACTGACAGTAGTTCAGCAAATTCATCTATAAAATGTGCAGAGTATCTTGGAGGTTTATAAATGGTTAAAAATAAAATTTTGGGAGTACCCTGCAAAATAAAACAGAGGTATTCAAAAGACATAAAATTGCCAAGTACAGTCTCTTTGCACTGGAATACATCTTTAAATAAGGCAGCTACTCCTCCACCTTTCCTACCACTTCGACACACATTCATAGAACTGAAGTTTGCTGGTGCTGTTTCATTAAGAACAGTGGCACTGCGGCCTTCTGCTAACCATGTTTCAGTTAGAAACAGAAAATCTAAACCGTAGGATAGAATTATGTCATTCACTAAAAATGATTTGTTGGCTAGAGATCTAATATTAAGCAGAGCTAGCTTTAAAGGAACCACAGGAGCCCCTGGGGCAGCCCGAGGTTGTCGTGGTACAGGTAAGAGGTTAGACTGGTTGACTTGATATGCTGAATGCGTTCTATTCTTTCTATTTCTAATCAACACAGGAATAGAAAACATTTCAGACATACTGGGTCCAAGCTTACTCTCCAAACTGTTGTCAGTATCATATCTGCTATAGCAAGGACCCTGAACACATCACAACGTGTTATCATTATTTTGTACTCTGCAGCCGCTATCAGTAGCACTCGCTGAACATTCTGAACTCTGTACAGCCAGAGTAGATGAAGTACAAGGCTGCTGCTGACGGTGCTGAAGTGGCCTCAGAGCACGGGGGGGAAGGGGAAGGGGTGCCCTGGGCTTTTTGGGTGAAACCTGTGGACTGGCTGAGATGGAGTGTGAGAATTTAGTCCCAACACACACCAGTTTCTCCATTTTCTCTGTGAAATCCATATGTGGGGAGGTGATGTTGTTGAGAGAGAGAAGTTGGAGGATGACTGTGATGTCTCTGCTGTTGACTGCTGTGTCACTGCCTGATGATGAAGGTAGTAATAGCTTTCGTCACGAGTCAGAAACTCAGCCTGAGCTGTGTTCTCCAGTGATGGGGATTGTATGTTTGATGGTCCTTCATGGTTGAAGGCAGGTGAGGGAGGTTGAGGATGCACGTATTGTGTCGAGTCAGTCCAAGAAGCAGATGGGTGGCGAAGAGCAAAATGGAGGTTGTCCTTTAGTGCCTTCACTCCAGTCTTGCTTAGGTGGGTGCCATCTGGGTAAAAAAATTATCTGTGCCCCCAGGATAAATTAAAATTTGCAATATAATCCATCCCTTTCAAACAGCAGGTTCTGCTTAGCCACGTGTTGAGGTTGAGTAGCCGTGAAAACATATTAGATCCTCGGGCTGGGAGAGGCCCACTGATGAACTTCTGAGCAGTCAGCTTCTCAAGTGTATTAAACAGTTCAGTGAAGTTGTTCTTTAAGATTTCTGACTCCTCTCTGCGAATGTCATTTCTGCCCACGTGCAGAATAATTCGGTCGATCACTCCATGCTGGGAGAGAATGTTGGGAAGTTCCTCATTTAATTCCGAGATAGTCACGTTCGGGAGACAGCATGTTAGCATTGATCTGCTGCCTATATTCTTGATGGCAGAGTCACCGACGATCAGAGTTTTCGGAGCGTTCTCTGCGTCAGGCGAGGGCCTCTGCTTAAACAGCCTCGTGTTTTTGCTAGCCCGCTTTGAGTCCCCTTTTATAGTCAGCTTCGTTACCATTACCGCTGGGGGTAACCTCGATCAGATTTCTGAGCGGTTCAAAACGATTGAGCAAAGGGATCGGTTTTTGTTGCGACCCTGCTATTTTCCCACGGGGTGCAATTGTGCTAGCTTTTGGAATAGTTTTAGCTTTCCGAGCCCATGATGAACAGTCTGGCGTGGAAGACATTAAGACAGCCACCTGCTGCTTTTGTGGTTTTGGTTTTGCTCCAGGTTTGTGCCACCGACTTATTCTCTCACATGGTTCGTTTCTGTTCCCCTGTTTTGATTGAATTCTGTCAAACTTCGGGAAGTCTGTTAAGCTGTCTAGCCTTAGCTTAGCTGGTTGTTCTGTGTTAGATTTTGACTCACCCTCGAGTGATCTGGAACCATTTCTCCTCTCCGTTCCAGGTAGGATTGTGAGCATTTTTGTCTCCAGCACAGCGATTTTCCGTAGGAGACTGTAGCAGTTGGAGCAGCACGAAGAACCCGCTGTAGTGATAGGAGCCATGGTAGTCCTGATAACTGTGCCCGAGTTTAGTCTGACGGCTAGTGGAAAACTCCGTTAACTAAGTGTCTAGTTTAATGTAGTTCTGTAATTCTGTGCCTTTCCAGCCGATCTATTGTCGGTGTTTGCTGATTGAGCTCTATATTTTAGAAATAAAAGATAAAAAATAACTAAAATAGCTAAAAACTAAAAGCAAGCGGAGAGCAGACAGAAAGCGTGCAGCCAGAGCGAGCGTCAAGAACGATGCGTTAAATGATCTGGCAGATGTACCAAATGTTTCAGCTTGGAAGACACTATGTCAGTCTTCTCACACAGATAATCTTCTATAACAGAAGGAGAGAGGGAGAAGCTTCAAAATTACTCCTGAAAACATACAGAGCTCGCAACAAAGCTCCTCCTTACCCAGAAATATATGAGAGCCTCTCCAAACTTCAACAATCACTCGTCAACAATTTTACCAGACTAGAAATACGAGGGAAGAGAGAGAAAAGTCCCGCTGGGTTCTTTCTTACCTCCCTAATTAAGGCCCTTCTTGCCCAGATGCCAAATTTAGCAAAGCGTCCAACTCAGAAGGTTTAAGGTGCTGCCAAGTGTCTTTAATGTTAAAATGATTATTACCACTGTGGTCCTGAAAACATGTGATGCCTTAGACATTGTTTTTTTATAAAATGTTAATTGTACCCATTTAAGATCAAATCCATAAAAAGTCGAGGGGTTTGAACACTTTCTGAATCCACTTTCTGTTTTTGTTTAAAAGTAGTGTTATTCAATCACAGGACTCTACACATGTTCTCACTCCTAGGGGGATCCATATTTTGGGGAGGTAGCAGGGTCTCCAGGCCCCTATTTGCTGTGCAGCACCCACATTACCTGCTGTACTGCTGTTTTACCCAATTAAATCTTTCTTACTAATGACCGTGAATTTGGAAGCTGCGTTCTAAACAAAAAAAAAAGAATCCTTAAGTTAGTGATGCCCTTGTAACATGTTATAAAGACCCTAATTAGTTGCCCTTTAGATATAGTGTCACTCATTTATATGTAGAAGCCCAAAGAAATGTTCATAAATGTTCCTTACAACTCTGTAAATACCTTATTCGGTGCAGCTGTAAATTGTGCGAGCTCACTGATTTTGGCTGGTCAGGTGTCTAGATACAGGCATGATTGGCTATGTCTAAGGGGGAGAGAGTGGCCAGAATGGTGTCCTGTCCAGGGTGCATTACTGCATTGTACGCAGTGGATCCATGAATACCAGACCCACCCTGACCCTGACCAGAATAAAGTGGTGAAAAATGATTCCCTTTGATCTAAAAAATGATGTAGTAATGACAGTGATGTGAAAGATAATGAATGCTGCCCAGCTGCCACTGTTGGTAGGACATGTTGGAGAAAATAAATGTTTTTCTTTAAGAGCTGTGAATTCTGGCTTATTTATTACTACCACATGTTCATTTATGTGCTTCTTCAGCTATTCAGGTAATAATTAGTATTTATTTCCCATCAGCAGTGTTTATCTGATGTGTGATTATACAGCATTCTGGTTCAGTTAGAAAACAACAAACTGCTTGAAATGGTTGCACATGAATATTTCCCATATTTCAGTACATGAACAGTCGGAGTGATGCTGCTCTGTTCCTACATGCAGACAGGAACTATCAGTATCCCAGACTACTGAATGAAGCTTTAGCATTTTAATCTCATCTCTGTAGCTGTGAAGGTAACCGGAGTGACCGTGCTGTGCCTGACATCCTGCCTCAGTATTCAAATAGCTCAACAAACACTTCTTATACACATATACATGCTTTACCTTTATTGTTTGTTTATTAGGGTTTAATCGTCATGTTTTACACTTTGGTTACATTCATGACAGGAACTGTAGTTACTCATTACACAAGATTCACCAGTTCACAAGTTTAATATCAAACACAGTCATGGACAATTTAGTGTCTCCAGTTCACTTACACATCTTTATACTGTGGGAGGAAACCGGAGCACCTGGAGGAAACCCACACATACACGGGGAGAACATGCAAATTCCACACAGAAAGGACCCGGACCGCTCCACCTGATTATCGAACCCAGGACCTTCTTGCTGTGAGGAGACAGTGCTACCCACTGAGCCACCCTGCTTTACCTTAAAATCTTCACTGAAAGACTCATAAATCTACTCAAAGTAACAAATATTCTTACACAGGGACACAGTCAGTCTGGAACAAGAAAGGACATTCCTCAAACTGTTGCCATAACATTGGAAGCATAGAATTTACTTCATATAATTGACCACGTTAGAGATAGGTATTGCTGAAACATTTGAGCTTAATAATTAGAAGTGTCCACATACTTTTGGCCATATTTACATTATATTGCCAAAAGTATTTGTAGTATAGTAGTGTGTGAGATCAGGGCTTGCACCTCAGGCAAACTGACATGATGAAAGATGGGATTGCAAGAAGCTTAAGAACACTCTCCAAGATGACCTTGATTCTAAGGAAAGTATGCCACTATGCAATGAAACAATATACAAGGCAAAATAAACAGATGATTGGAGATGAAAGAATTTGCTGTCCTGGATGAAAGCAACTTTCACCACAAACGAAAAGTGAGCAAATTACATTCATCTTATAGGCTACTTGATATATTTAGCTTTCTTGCTATAGTTTTTTTGGGGAGTCTACTTACCAGATGCCATGATTGCCACAAGGATGTGTGGTAACCAGAAAATTTGACTTTGGTATTGTTTGTAGTGGTATCTGGATATTACTTGTCTGTCAGCAGAAAATCTCGCTTAACCTTCATGATTTGTCCCTTGACTTACTTTGGTCCAGCTCAAAAGCCCTAAATGATCTTAACCCAACAACATATTCTTATTCCAACAGTATGGTCGAGGTAGGTTTGCTTCCTTGGAGGAGATAGAAGTGGGTATTTTGTGTGCTTAGCATAAGGAATAAACCCCGGCATCCAGTTCTGTGCCTTGTGAAGCGAAGGTCACGGCATCAGCTTATACCTATTGTTGTGAAACACGTGCGTCCTGGTACAACAATAATTAGTAATGAGTGGAGAGCTTATAGAGCTGCCTTGACAGATATGGGTTACACTCATTTTAGAGTTAACCATTCCCAGTGGTTTAGAGATCCACACACTCAACTCAACATCTTGAGAGGGCATGGTTGACCTACAAATAAAATATCTGGAGGCTAAGAGGTAACAGGACAGAGAAAATGGTAAAACAAAACCTTTCATTGAGTGGACTCACTGGCTTGTTGCAGATAAGCATAGGCATGGTACACTTGGCCACTTGCTTAAAGACATTAGGCATCAGTTTCCTCTTTAAATAACTGCCCCCCCCCCCCCCCCCCATCATTTTCTTTTTTTTATTTAAATGCAAAAATTAGCCTTTATCATCCTTGAAGGTTGTTTAAATGTTTACTTTTATATTTTAGAGAATATTTATAGTGCAGTTATTTTAAATCCATATATCCATTCATATATATATATATATATATATATATATATATATATATATATCCATATATCATTTTTTGTGGCTGTAACTGTTCGCACAAAGCAGTCTTTATTAATGTGTAGAGATGTTTTAGTATAATTTTATATGTTCTAAATACAATAAAGTAAAGCATTTACAGTCTGTCATGCTGGTTTGCTCAGTTTGTTTCTTATGATCTCATGTTTTATGTAGCAGGAAACATTTGGAAGTTGTGCATTTTAGTAGATGGACTTTGAAAGATATGCACCTTATTAGCAGACATTTCACTGATCTGTAAGGTACTCATACTTAATTAATGATTTATTAATATATACATATGACTAGTAAATGTAAATGTATGTCATGACTTTACTTGGTGGAGCACATCATCATGCAGTCATGCTGAATGTAGACAAATTTCATGATGCATAGATACATTAACTAATGATGTGTAAATATGTATGTAGTTAATTAATACATGGATAGTTAATTTAAAAAAATGAAATTTGAATCAAGAAGCAGTACACCAAACCAAAATATACTATCAACAATAGATGTGCTATAGTCTCTAACTGTACAACAGCAAGGTGGAGCTGCAAGGTAGATATGGCTAATAAAGGGGCGGGTAAGTGCACACTACAACATCTCAGCAATGCTGTTTTGCCAGAAACACACATTAACATTGTCACTACCAGGATAGGCCACAGATGTGTTCAGAATGGTCTACCATACAAATAATAGTTTCATGCTTTTCCCAGTTTTATTTAATGTTGTGTGTGAAACATAAAGGACAAGAAAACTGTTGAATACTGATTCCATTTACCTTCTCAAGAACACCAACTAAAACTGTTGATTGTGCTGCCCCTCGCCTCTGGAATTCCCTCCCTCCTACTCTCCGCTCTGCATCCTCCCTCACGCATTTCAAATAATTGCTTAAAACACATCTCTTCACTGAGTATTTTTCATAGTTGTTGTTGTTGTAAAGCGTCCTTGAGCATGGTTAAAGGTGCTATATAAGTATAACTTTGTAACGATGAGCTCCTGTGTGCCACGCCCCCTCTCCATGAGCACACTCTGACTCCTGCCCTGAGCCAACACCCCTTTTCTGATTGGTTCCCTGAGACTATTAGCTCCAGCTGTCCCTCATTTCAGGGAGTATAAAAGGGGAGGATATTTGCTTTACCTTGCTTTGCGACTCTTTGGGTTTGGTTGGATGTCGGGCCAGTGATAGCTCACAGGTTAAGGTACTGGACTAGTAAACAAAAGGTTGCCGGTTCAAGCCCCGCCACCACCAAGTTGCCACTGTTGGGTCCCTGAGCAAGGCCCTTAACCCTCAACTGCTCATCTTGTTCTGTTCACTGTGTAAGTCGCTTTGGATAAAAGCATCTGCTAAATGCTGAAAATGTAAATGTTAGATTTGCTAGCCTTGATAAACTTGTTAGACTTGTTAGCCTTAATTGCCTTGTTAGCCGTGTTAGACTTGTCAGCCCTGTTTAGTCTTGCTTAGTTCTGTTTATCCTTGTTTAGCAATGAAACATTCATAATATTTGATATTTTCTAGTAGACTCAACTTAACTTAGTTGCTTTCTTTTCTTGAAACTACTTATTGCAATTAGTTTATCAGGTGAAACCGGATATGACGCACCGGAAATTGCGCAATACATCGTGAGAGCACGTTTTGTTTTAGTGGCGTCTCAGGTAATGTGAAGCTCAACAAAATCTTTTTTCATCTGTCTAATTGCATGCTAATCATGATGTTTATCTTATTATATTGTTTAATATAGATCTTTAATTAAATAATATTAAAGTTTTATTGTTGAGCATGCTTTATTTGTTTAAAAATACTAACGCTAATTAGCATGTGCTAATGTTAACACTATCGGCGGATCTGCTTACAGTGATTTATTTATTAACGTCTTTCTAGGGTTTCTGTGAATCGTATTAAAGTCTTAAATTGACCTGGTTTTAAATGTGTCAGAGGCATATTTTAATAGATTGCCTTTGGCTGACTGTATAAGTCCGGTTGCGCTCTGTGTAACGTTAGTATAATTAGAAATCTGAGTTTTGTGACTGTTATCCATGAAAACACAAATGTGAACAGTATCGGATATTCAATTAATTTGTAATGTTAAAGTCTTTACTATAGAAATAATATTTTAATTATTACAACAAAACAATTGATGTCTTGTATCTCAGAAGGGCCAGTCAAAAGTGTGGAAGCTCTTTTAGTGACACTGAGGGACAAAGCAGGCAGTGGGAAGGAAAATGAGGGGGTTATTGACACCCCAGGGGAAGAGAGACTGTTCAGTTTGGAAGATTTTTCTCCCTTACCTCAATGTGTGGAAACCTCCTCACCACAATCAACTCCTTGGGGACCGCTGTCTCCCTTCCCTATCACACTGCCACCAAGGTCACCTAGAAAAAGGAGGGTTAGAATTTAGAAGCCAAAGGAAGTTAATCCAGTGGTGGTCCACCCAGAGAACCACGTAGAGCTCTTTCAAATTGAGCCATGCCCCAGCACACAGAAAACTGCCACTTTGCCGCTTATCCATGAGCCGCAGGTGGAGACCCTCTGTAAATCACCAGCTTTGGTGGAGGTACATGTTGAAAACACCACCTCGCCACTGAGTGAGGGAACCGAACAGGACCCTCCAATGATTTCCGCTGAACAATCAGGTGCAACACAAGTGTTAGATGCATCACAAATGCCAACAGAGGGGATTGTGTTAACCCAACCAGGTGACATCTTATCACCAACAGATTCATTGGGAAGTGTTCCTAGAGAGGAATTAGAAACTAGCCTTTTGACAGAACCCCTCATAAAATCAGTCGTACTGCAAACCAGTTCACCAGAAACATTTAGACCAATAAAACACCTCTCCACAAATAGGAAAATGGTGAACTGGAGTTTCAGTGCCCGCAAACCAATATGTCTTCTGGGATTTGTCCAGAATCACAGGACACACATTTGGGGACTTGCAAGTTGACAGCTATCCAGGAGGCACATTTAGACATGCAGAGAACCTCATAAACAAAGCCACAGTGCATGTCAGAGTACAACGGTCATCCTAGCTTTTGGCATTAACCATCGTAACCAAAAGGGCAAAGAGACCGCAGTAAAACAGATGCAGCGGGCATTGAAAGCAGCAGCTGAGAAGTTTCCAGATGCGACCATTTGGATTCCGTTAGTTAATTTTTCGAAGGCTCTGACATTAAAGGAGCAAACCATGCTCACAACCCTCAATAACCACATCAAGAAAAACATGGCATTTTTGCCACTGCTACCGGCCGCCCAGTTTAAAGTAACCCAGGATAGGGTACACTGGACGTCAGCTTGTGCTAAAGCGATGCTAGAACACTGGGCTAAACACCTAAACTTCACAGCCTTTTGAACCCAAAACAGGGACTACCCAAAACAGGGACTACAGAGAGGTGGTGAGGTGTTAAATTTGTCAAAACACTTCACACCTACTAAAGGTCAATTAAAACTTTGAAATAAGGGCTTAACATTCATCCCCACGCCCAAAATAAACCAAGACATGAAAAAGCAACTCACCTTTGATGTACAACAGTACCATAGGAGACTGCTATTAACAACATACTTTAGGTATGATCAAGGGTCCGATCCTCCTTTCACCCCCAAATCAACCTGGACACCCAAACTCTCCCAGGTTCCGAATACTGTAAGAAGAATTATTAGAGCAGATAAATATGCGAATATAAACTTGCCCTGAAACCACAGAGAAACGTCAAACCTTGATAGAGAGGAACAGCGAGCCTTAGAACAGTTACGTCGTGACAAATCCATTGTCATCAAACCTGCTGATAAAGGAAGTGTAACAGTAATAATGGACAGGGATGCTTATGTAAAAGAAGCAGAGCAACAATTACACCAGGAGACCTACTACTAAAAACTCCACGAACCAATTTTCTTGAAAACAGTTCCAGAAGTCCGAAATATCCTCTCCCAATTACAGGAAGGAGGCTACATTAATAAAAACAGGAAACTTACCTGATGGGGCCGGACAATCCACGCCAAAGGTTCTTCTATCTGCTCCCTAAAATACACAAAGATCCAGAGTCATGGAGTGTCCCTTTTGAAATGCCACCAGGCCCCCCAATTGTATCGGACTGTGGCAGTGAAACCTATGCCACAGCAGAATACATTGAACATTTTCTGAACCCGATCAGCATCAGACACCCAAGTTATATCAAAGATACATATGATTTTATAGACAAAATCAAAAACATTCTTCTTCCATTGGAATGCTTCCTCTTCACCATAGACATAGATAGTCTCTATACTAACATTGAGACATCCGCAGGGCTGGAAGCAGTGAAAGAATGGTTCATCAGATATCCTGACAAATATAGACCTGATGGAATCCTCTTAAAATTATTAGAAATTTTGAATTTGATTCCAAATTTTATCTCCAAGTGAAGGGAACGGCAATGGGAAAGAGATTTTCCCCCTCATATGCCAACATCTTTATGGCACGGTGGGAAGAGACAGCACTGGCTAATTGGCACAGATTTTTGGATGACATCTGGGGTGTCTGGTCAGGAACGGAGGACGAGTTCAAACAATTTACAACTCACCTCAACCAGTTTGATCAATCCATCAAAATCAAGTATACATTGCACAAAACGGAGGTGAACTTCCTGGACACAGTAACTTTTAAAGGCAACGACTTCTCAGATACACATAGACTTCATGTCAAAGTCTACTTTAAGGACACAGACACACATGCCTTACTGTTTAAATTGAGCTATCATCCTAGACACACATTTAAGGGGATTGTCATGTCTCAATTGTTGAGATTTCACAGAATCTGCACCCAATCAGGAGACTTTTTGCAAAAAGGGTCCTATTCCGAGCACTCAGGGAAAGGGGTTACTCCCGCTCCCTCCTTAGAAAATGCTTAAGGAGCTTCTTCACTAGAAAGGAGGAGGATACCACTGAAATAATCCCCCTAATCACAACATTCTCAAAAGGAAGTGTCAGGTTAAACAGAAGGCTTAAAGAGAACTTTGAGAAGTTTGTAGTTGCAGTTGGTAATTTTACTGGTAATTTTTTTTTCTACATTTTATGCTAAATTGAAGAATATTTAGCTACGTTTGACTGAACATTGAGTTATAAAGTTTGTTTTTGAAGAAGAAAAAAAATGTGGAAATGTAAAGATTGTGGAATTTCAGTGTCCACCAGATCTCAGTTATTAATTGTACTTCCTTATTCATTGCACATCAGCCCCGATGCCATTCTTTATTCTGGATCTGCTGCACCTAAAATAAAATGCTATCTGATGAAATTGTTAGTGTGAAGGCTTTACTTAATTTTATGATTAATGGTAAAGCTGCTCTCGCTCCATGTTCAAAGTTATTTGTGAGAGCAAACTGACAGATGACAGATGATATTAAGTTTACTTAAGTTAATTATTTAAGCTTTAATGAATAAATTATGATTGGTTGATTTACAAAGCCTGAACATAGATAGATAGATAGATAGATAGATAGATAGATAGATAGATAGATAGATAGATAGATAGATAGATAGATAGATAGATAGATAGATAGATAGATAGATAGATAGATAGATAGATAGATAGATTCTTTATTGATCCTTTGCAGGAAATTTCTTTGTTATAGCAGCTCACATCAGACAACAACTTCTTGTATACATACAATATTAACTTACAGTGTAAAACAAGCAATAAGGGTAAAAATGTACAGTATGGTACTATATACATGTAAACTTTTTATGGTGTATGCATAGCATACAAAATTAGTATTTATTGAGGTATGTAACCATTGGTGCATGCATAGCATACAGAAGTAGGTATTTCTTATAAATGATTTATTTGGATTATTATGAATTGTTAAACAGTCTGATAGCAGTTATAAGAAAAGATTTTCTGTAGCGTTCACTCCTGCATTTAGGAGGAATCAGTCTGTGACTGAAGGTGCTCTGTCGAAACACCTCCAGGGTATGAAGTGGGTGTGAATGGTTTTTGATAATTGAGTTAAGCTTTGTGAGCATTCTTAACTCTGCTACCTGCTGAACTGAGTCCTGTTCAGACCCCACTATGGAGCTGGCCTTTTTGATCTGTTTGTTTATTCGGTTAGTGTCCATTGTTCTAGCACTCTCACCCCAGCAAACCACTCCAAAGAAAAGAGCACTGGCCACCACAGACTGATAAAAGGTGCACAAAAGTGGCCTGCTGATGTTAAAAGATTTCATCCTTCTTAAGAAGTACAGTCTGCTCTGCCCCTTTTTGTACACCGTCTCCATGTGTGTAGACCAGTCCAGCTTGTTGTCCAGCTGAACTCCAAGGTACCTGTAGCTGGGTACAAGTTCCACCTCAGTTCCTAGGATAGTAACTGGCTCAGGATCCCTCCTCCTCCTCCTAAAGTCCACCACCATCTCTTTGGTTTTTGTGATGTTAAGTTGTAGGTGGTTGTTGCTACACCAGTCCACAAAGTCCTTGACCATGCCCCTGTATTCCTGCTCACATCCTGCCCTAATACAACCCACGACTGCTGAATCATCTGAAAACTTCTGAAGAAAACAGTTGTCGGAGTTATATTGAAAGTCCGATGTATACAGCGTAAACAGGAAAGGGGACAGGACTGTTCCTTGTGGGGCCCCCATACTGCTCAAGGTTTTTACAGAGACACAGTTTTTAAGTCACACAAACTGTGGTCTAGAAGATAGATAGTCCAAAACCCAGGAGACTAGAGCTGGTTCCACATTCATCTTCAACATCTTTTCACCTAGCAGCGCAGGTTAAATAGTATTGAAGGCGCATGAAAAATTGAAAAACATAATCCTCACAGTAGCGTCCACACTGTCCAGATGAGCATGAGCCCTCTGTAACATGTAGATGAGAGCATCATCCACGCCGATGTTTTGTTGGTAGGCGAACTGTAGAGGATCCATGTGTTCCTTCACTCTGGGTCTGATGTGAGCAAGGACTAGTCTGTCTAGCGACTTCATAACATGTGAAGTAAGGGCGACAGGCCTGTAGTCGTTGGGGTTTGTTGGGTGACTCTTTTTGGGAACGGGAACCAAGCAGGAAGCTTTCCACAGAGTGGGGATCCTCTGTAGACGCAAGCTCAGGTTGAAAAGGTGTGTGAAAATGCCACAAAGCTGACTGGAACAAATCCTCAACAGCCTGGGGCAGATTCCGTCAGGTCCAGCTGCTTTTCCCTGCTTAAGTCGATCCAGTTCCCTTTTCACTTGATATGGTTTAAGTGTTAAGGGTGTGGTTACTGATGACAAGGTGGCATTGTGTGCAACAGGTAGAAGGCATTGTGAGGTAGATTGTTCAAATCTGTTAAAAAACAAATTCAGGTCCTCAGCCGTGTCCTGGTCACCATCAAGCAGCCCTCCTCCCTTCTGTTCCAAACCAGTGATCTTTCTCATGCCATTCCAGACCTGACGCACTCCTTCCTGTTGTAACTGTTGTTCTACTCTCTGTTTGTAGGCTTGTTTCCCCTCCTTAATCTCCAACTTCAGTTGTTTTTGAAGTATCTTTGCCTTTTCATGGTCACCCTCCTTGAAAGCCTTTTTCTTTTGATTTATCAGGGATTTCATGTTGCTAGTAATCCATGGTTTGTTGTTTGGGAAGCATCGAATTTCTTTGCTGGGTATGTTGCTGTCAACACAGAACTTGATGTAATCAGTCACGCAATCTGTGAGTCCCTCAATATCCTCCCCATATGACTCACAGAAAACATCCCAGTCAGTGAGTTCCAAACAGTCCTGCAGAGATTCGTTTGCTTCATTGGACCAGCATTTTATGGTTTTGGTAGTGATCGGCAGTCTTTTTATAACCGGGGTGTAGGTGGGAGAGAGGTAAACCAGGTTATGATCCGATCCTCCAAGAGGGGGCAGTGCAGTGGCTTCATATGCATCCTGAACGTTAGCATACAGAAGATCAAGAGTTGTGTTTCCCCTTGTAGTACAGTCAACAAATTGTTTGAGTGTGGGCAGTATTTTGGAGACAGTGACATGATTAAAATCTTCACTTAGCAGAAGGAATGAGTCCGGGTATTTCTCTTGTAGTCTCGCGATAACCATGTAGATTACGTCACACGCTGTTTCAGCATGTGCAGACGGTGGAATGTAAACAACATTTACATTTACATTTTCAGCATTTAGCAGACGCCTTTATCCAAAGCGACTTACAGTACAGTTACAGTATACAGTCTGAGCAATTGAGGGTTAAGGGCCTTGCTCAAGGGCCCAACAGCAGCAACCTGGCAGTGGTGGGGCTTGAACCAGCGACCCTCTGATCACTGGTCCAGTACCTTAACCACTAGGCTACAACTGGCCCACCACAGTGAATTCCCTCGGTAGATAATATGGTCTCAGACTAACTGCTAAGAGTTCAATGACCTTATTACAGATTATCTCCTTAACAGTGGCATGCTCAGGTTTACACCATCCTGTCCACAGGAATATTGTGTCTAATTCCAGCTGTTTTGGAAACCGATGCTATGTCCAGTAACTCCTGTCGGGAATAGACGATTGCCGATGGTTTTGGTCTCCAACACTCCTCGCGCTCAGATTCCTTTAATAACATTCTAATACGGCACTTTATCGATTTGTGCAAAATTGAAAAATAATGTAGAAACGAAAAATAAAACGAAAAATAAAAAAATAACAAGCAATTAAACACCGTAAGACACTTAAAACACATAAAACAAAACACGATACGAAGAGCTGCTTAGTAACAGGCTGCACTGGTAGGCGCCTTCTTGGATATAATGAATGTTCAGCTATAAGAAATTGATGTGTCATATTTATGATATGTTTATTTGCAACAGAGTTTATAATATGGGTGTTACGCTGCCTGGTCTCTGCAGCGAATTATGGGCTCGCTATAACACAGCACATTAGTGTTATTGGCACACTCTTGCGTTTCTTCTGTTGTTGTTGCTTTTGATACAGGAACAACGACCAATGGATCACTGATCCGCCAGCAGGCAGGACTGGAGGACAACCAATCGATCGCTTGGGTTAGGCTGCGGCATCGCCAATCAACGCGACGAATCGGAAAAACAGAGGCGGGACCTATGCTTGAAGAGCGGAGCTTCAACACCTATTCAGCAGCTTTCGTGCTCAGACTGGCTTTGGCTATTGAGAACTGTGTATTGCTGTGATTAGTGCGTGCGTGTGTTGTAGTTGGTGCTTGTTGTGTATTTAGTGTTGCTGTCTGTGTTCGTTGTGTTAGCCTGTTCTGTCCTTTATATGTGTTCGTGTTATATATAGTATTGTAAATAGTCATCACTTCTCCCACTTTGTAAATATTTGCACAACCACTATATAAAACCGTAAATGCGCATTTGATGATGTCCGTTTATTTTCTGGGTTTCCCGTTTAGTTTCTATTTGTAAAACCAGTTGTTTCTTAATTTGATTTACCCTTAAGTGTAACGGCTTTTTCCCCCTAGACTGGGTCGTAACATGGGTAAACATCCCAGTGTATTGATTCCATAATTTTTGCCAGTGGTTGTAAGAATTCCATGATTAAATTCTTGTGTAAAATATAGGCTTACATAGGTTGGTTTTGTGAGAGACACATTGGTGAGTGCTAACCCTATTGCAAAGTGTTTTTTATTGTATTGCATAGCTGTTCACAGATATTGTTAAGTTTTATACATAACCAGGACATCTGTTTACTGTTAGATTACAGTTTGCACCTCCAATTTAGGTTATTTGATCAGGCCGTTTCTCTATACCAGGGCTGCCCAATTTGGGGCCCGCGGGCCAAACTTGGCCCGCCGCCTCTTTTTTTTGGCCCGCCTCACTATATCAAAGTAGTGCCTACTTTTGTCAGTAGCTGGGAATTTCTTTTAACAGGTGTTGAACTGCCTATAACACTAGCTGCAATTCATTAGCTGACCACAATTTTACATGAGACAGTGGATAGGAGAGGGGGGCGCTGTGGAGCTCCTGTCAGCAGACATTAAGTAATCTATGATGACACGAGTGAGGCTGTTAATCATGGAGCGTATGAGGCAGTGGCATTGGATAAACGAACATTTAAAAACAGTTGGCAGCTTGAATATTTTTTCACCGAAATAGATTAAACCGCAATTTGCCTCATCTGCGGATAGAGAGTGGCTGCACTAAAGGAGTATAACATCAGTCAGCGTTACGAAACAAAACATGCACACCTGTTCTCAAAGTAAAGTGGCGAGGAGAGAAAGGTGAATATATTGAATATTTGAATAATGATGATTATATATATATATATATATATATAGGTGATAAATATATAGGTGAATATTTTGCTTTTCATGTTTTTCTTTACAAATTTACATTTGTTCAAATATTTCTGCTCCTAAAAAGAAACATTATCATCCGTTGAAATAAATAAAAGCACTGTTAATTAGAATAGACAGTAGTGTTTTATTTAACAATAAAAAACGTGATATATTTTAATTTAATGCAATAATAAAATTAGGGTGGGCGATTTTCACGATTAATTCGAATGAACGTTTTCTCCCGATGTTAGAAATGTGACAATCGCGATTGTTTACATACTTTATCTTTTAATTAAAATACCAACATGTCACGAGGCAGAAACTGACCAGACACTCGCGGATTATGTAAATCAGGGAAAGTTTAATATCAAAAAGGCAGAACGGTGTACAACACCAGGTAGAGTCCAAAACCAGAGGATAAACAAACCGGCAGCGAAAACCAAAACAGTAAATGGAAGACAACAAAGGCCGCACACGGTAACGATTAGATTCAGAAATAAGGACCGCAAACACGATCAGCAAAACTTCACAATGAGACTCACAAACAGAGGAGTTTAATTAAGATTCATGGAATCGAACACAGCTGAACTGAATCAACACTCCGAAGCGTGAGGACCGATCAGGATTGGCTGACCGGGGACTTGTGGTAGTCACGTGACAGTACGTGGGAACATGGGAATTGTAGTCCATATTGTTAGAAGCAGAACGTGCCCCCTCCATTCACCCCCCAGTCACAAGCTAAATCAAAGCTGAGCTGAGTGATTACTTGATGTCCCCCCCAGTGTAGATACGGATACAGACTCACTTTATTGGTGGAAACAGTGAACAGGCTCGTGTTTCTTTTAAGAAACCTGTAAAGAACTGTTTGTGGTTTTGCACTTTTCTTAATGTAAGGAGGTTCTTGCTGCACATTATTTAAAGTGAGTTGTTTGTGAGCTGTTCCTAAAAAGGCTATAGCTAATTAAGATTTCTATTTTGTTTTAATTATTGTAAATTGTTGTTATATTGTTATTGTTATAAAGTTTAAGTCCCTTGAAAAGATAATTATAGGGTGTGCTGTTACTATTTTTACACTTCTGCAGTCTTTTAAATTAAAATGCAAAAAAAGTATTTTTTTTTCAATTGCATTATACAAAAAAAAAAAAAAAAACGCAATCAGAATCTTTTTATTTTTTGCAATATCACCCAGCCCTAGTTGAAATAACATAACCTTTTAGTTTTGGCCCGTGGCCCCTCACTGAGATTAAATTTTGGCCCCTTATAAGGAATTATTTGGGCACCCCTGCTCTATACCAACGCTCAGAACTTAACCCCTGCCAGAAAATCCTCTGCAAAAAAGGAACAGTGGAAAATTTGTCTTGCTTCAGAGAAACATGACATGTTGGTTGATGACAGACCTGTGAGCAGTAACTATGAAGCTGGAGAAACTATTTCAGCGAGAGCCTCAAACAGCCAGTATGATAACAGTTATTCAGAGCACAAGAAAGGAAGCCAGTGTGTAGCTGAGGAAGCTTCTGACAAGGTTAACATGCTGGTTGAAGATAGGAAGAGAAATGCCAGTAGTAATAGTACGTACTATATGGAAGTGAATGAGATTTCAGTGAGCGCCTCATTCAGCCAATCTGATTCCAGGTTTTCAGAATACAGCAGAGGAAGCCAATGTGTGGCTAATTCACTGATGTTTCTAGCCCACCTGCATAAAACAGAACAAATGGATAGTAAAAGTTTGGGTAGTGTTTTAAGAAAAGGAGACCAATTGTATTGTCTGATACGAAGCAGATTAGAAAAGGAGAAAATGTTTGTTTCTGTGCATCTAAACTTTGATGAATTACCAAATACAATTTAAACTGACAGAGGCTGTTACATCATAAAGAAATCCAACCCACTAAGTGGGTTGTTACTGCAAGATGCACCTCATGACTGCGAAGACTTTTTAAATCTATCGCTCCGACTTGAAGGTTTTGGAACCAGATATTCACAGGCATTGCTGCTTATAGGTGCTTTGTGCATTAGTGTTTTCCAAGATCGACATGGCCGTAATGCCAATGGAACATGTTTTGAGGAAAATGGGATAGCTGTGATGGTTACTTTTCACACTGTGTCTGATCTGGCAAACCGGCTAATAGAGCTCTTCTACATTTCATTGGAACTGGATGCAGGGCAGCAATATGATTTGCTACCAGTTTGCTTTGAGACAGTAATGTCTGAAGACCAGGAAGTAAGAGCAATAGAGAGTGAACAAGGAAAGATGTCACAGCAAACCTCTTCTTTGTCTAAGATGTCAATCAAACTTGACAAACATAGACGAGAAAAAGTTGCAAAGAGGCAGAAGAGACTAACAGTCACCAAACAGATCAAACAGTCACCAAATGAAACAAGAAAAATAAAAAAGTTAAATTCTCAAAGGAAAAAAGCTGATAAGGATCGATATAGATTACATTTATCTGAGAAGAGGGCCAGCATCAGAAGCCGATATCTTAATGACCCTGTTTTTTATTTGAGACAAAAACAGTACATTAGACATCGGTATATGAACGATTCCTATTTCCAGCAAAGACAACAACAGCGCACCAGAGACCGATACAGGAATGACCCTGCATTCCAGCAAAAACAAAAAAAAAACACATTAAGGATCAATACAGAAATAACCCTGCGTTCCAGCAAAAAAAAAAAAAAAAAAAAAAAACACATTAAGGACCGATACAGAAAGGACCCTGCATTCCGTCTGAAGCAAAAAGACCACATCCGAGTCAGATATAGAAATGATCCTTCTTTTTGTTTGAGGGAAAAAGAGTATATAAGGAGACGATACAATTTAGATTCTTCTTTCAGTGCTAAACATAAGGTTTATTTAAAGACGTCATTATGCACAAGGTGGTAGATTTCACAGAGTACAGTATATGTCGCAAGGCTTTAAATTAAGACAAAGTATAGATCTTAAAGCACTAAACAGTATAAGGTGTAGTAACCATATAAGGAACAAGTACAGAGCTATTATTTGCTGTAGTCCAGGACAGGTCAGCAGTGAAAACTTTGCTACAACACAGCGTAGTAGGGAAAATCTGCTAATAAAAGAGGCACAATTACTGTTTGAATTGAATGTGCAACAAGGGCCAACGTATATTTGTACTGTCTGCCACAGATGTTTTATTTTCTAATCAGGTCAGACTATGTAAATCATCAAATTATTCAAAAGACCCTGAGCTTGTGTCCCTGTCTTTAACTGGTACGTATGTCCATGTTTGTGAAAACAGATGTGCAGATCAAGGTGAGTGTAAAATGCCTGAAAGAAAAGATGAATTGATATGTTATAGCTGTCATGAACATCTGAAGTCTGGTCATTTACCACCAATTGCAGTGGCAAATAATCTTAAACTTGACTCAATCCCAGATGAATTGCTAGGGCTGAATGTACTTGAGAGACACGTCATTGCTAAATTCATACCTTTTGCAAAGATTATCTCACTTCCAAAGGGACAACAGCGTGCAATTCATGGAGCAGTGGTATGTGTTCCATCTGAGGTCGAGTCAACAGTTCAGTGTTTGCCCAGACCATCTTCGGAATCACAACTTCTTAGAGTAAAGCTGAAGCGTCGTTTACAGTACAAAGGACATTTTCAATTTCAGAATGTGGACATGAAAAAGGTGAGAACTTACTGCCTTACTGAAATTAAAGGAAATTCATTCAGAGTACAGAGAAGTATGTTTAAGAGAGGATGCAGAAGACGAGTACCTGGAATGTGCACCAGGGGGGCATAATGTAGAGAATGTTGACCACAGAAACGAAGATGTCTGTCCAGAGGGTGAATCTGACTCTGAAAACCCACCTGATGAACAAGAGGTCAGTGTTGCACAAAACTTACAGCATTGCTTTTGATTCCTGTCTGCAGCCAGCCGATGTTGGCCAAGAAATATTGTCATTTGGAGACAATATTTACTCAATTGCCCCAGCAGAAGGAAATCAACCAGTCAGCTTTTTCAAAACTCCCAAATTGGAGTCCATGGCATTTCCTGTGCAGTTTAACACTGGCAGGAACACATTTGATGAATCAGACAGACCTAAGAAGATCTCCTCAAGCAGATATTTTAATGCAAGGCTGTTCAGTGCTGACAATTGTTTTGCCATGGACACGAATTACATATTCCTTGCACAGTTTGTGACTGAGGTGTACCTTGCTATGTACATCTACATCTACAAGTATGTCCATTCAGCTGTGCAAAGGCAAAGTGTTCACCAAAGATGGACAAAAAATTACAACACTATTGTTTCAAGACCAGCATGAGGTGAAGAAACTTGTCCGGCATGGGGAAGCCACAAGAATTATGCAGCCCCTAAGAGGGATGCCTGCTTTTTGGGAGAAAACAATGAAGGACTTCTTTGCGTGTTTGAGACAATTAGGCTTGCCTACATTTTTGAATTTCTCTGAGTTGGACTGGACCACTAAATGTGACATTCTGAGAAGCAACCCCGTGACAGTCATAAAACTATTGGAAAAGAGGGTGGAGACCCTAATGAGAGATTTAATTTTATCACCTGCTCAACCTATAGGTGAAGTGGTAGACTGGTTTTATAGGGTGGAGTTCCAGGCCAGAGGATCAGGCCACATACATTGCCTTTTTTGGATTAAGGATGCACCAAAGTTTGAGGACGATCCAGATAAAACCGTTGCGGCATTCATTGATAAGTACATATCCTGTCAGCTGCCTGATGAGAAAAACAGACCCTGAATTGTTCAACATTGTGAAGGAAGTGCAGTCCCACAGCAGAAATAAACATTGCCGCTTCAGGCTTCCCAAGCCACCCATAAAGTCCACTTTTATTACTAAACCAAGGCCATCAGAACCTGATGAACCAACCCCGAAACAACAATCAAGAGACAAGCTAAAGCCTGTTTGGGATTTGCTGCATGACCCAGCAGCTTCATTTGGAAGTATAGATGAGGTCCTTGCAAAATGCAATTTAACCTATGAGAAATTCTCCCATTATCTTGAGACAATGGCAGATAAAACTGCTGTGATGATGAAACGTGATCCCAAGGACTGTTGGGTCAGTGGCTACAATCAGCACTTGTTGAGAGCATGGGATGCAAATATGGACATTCAGTACATTCTGGATCCCTATAGCTGCATAATGTACATGCTGTCATACATCACTAAGGCAGAGCATGAGATGAGTGACCAAATGAAACAGATTATGCAAGCATACTCCAAAAACCATGAGGTCAGTGTGCAAGAGGCTGTCACCCGTTTGCAGCTTAAAACTCAAGTCTTGCTCACAAATTGTTATCTTCATTCCTACAGATGACAATGCCCTGAAAATGTGCCTGCCAATGAGAAATCTGGAAATGAAAGATCCAGATTCAGACCAAGTGTGGATCACTGGCTTGCTAGATAAGTATAAAGCCAGGCCTCAGACTCCTGAATTTAAAAGAATGTGCATGGCTGACTTTGCATCAAACTATAGACTTGTCTATGGAAGACAGAGGAACAGTAACAATATCTTGCTACAAGACAAAATGGGGTTTATTTAGAAGAGGACAAAAGGCAAACCTGCAGTCATCAGGTATGCACATTTTTCCCAGAAGAAGGAGCCTGAAAAGTTTTACGGAACTCTTCTGAAGATTTATCTCCCATACAGGAGTGAATGTCAGCCGAAGATAGTGCCATTTAATTCTTACCAGTCCATCTACTGTATGTTAGTGCTTGTATCAAGCTCCCTGGTTCAGATTTATTGACACGTGTGTTTGATATTGTGAAGGATAACCAGAAACGGTATGAAAATGACAGTGAAGCTATTGACCATGCAATCGAGGATTTTGTAAAAACTGGACCCATGGAGGATGCATGGGCCAGTTTTGCTCCAAATACAGAGCTCATCCGAATCGAGACAATTTCAGACTGTCGACCAGTAGATCCAGCTGAAGATAATGAGCAAAATGACGTGCCAGAATACAAAAGAAAGGCTGACAGTACAGCTGCAGTGCCGCTCATAGAGTGCCCAGTACTAAGCTCCAGTGTCGTTCGGCAGATGTACCAATCGCTAAATCAAACACAAGCAGCTGTGTTTTATAAAGTAAGAGACTGAAGCTTGCGTCTTCTAAATGGTGAACAGCCTGACCAGTTCTTTTACTTTGTTACTGGTGGAGCTGGCACTGGCAAATCTCATTTGAGGGTGATTCTTCAATTGGGGGAACTTTTACGTCCCTAGGTTATACATTTGTGTTAAAAATACTTTATTACAAAACAAATATTTTAGGTATTAAAAAGATCATTCATTGCATCACTAAAAAAAATTACATACCAAAATAATTATGATGTCCATTTTTTATGATGATTTAAACATCAATATTTTGCTACTTTGGCCTTGTCCCCAACCCAGACTTTAAAACTTCTCTGCTCTAATAAAATGCTAAAAAGTGATCAATTCATTATAAAAATCACAATATGAGTTTTATAATAACTTAAAAATAAACAAAATGTTTTTTTTTTTTTATATTTGTACAACCTATGCATATTTTTGAGCAATATATTACTGTCCCCAGCATTATCGTCATTACCGCAACAGTGTATGGTTTCTGTAGGGAATCATTTGAGGGTACAACTTGTTTATGTTGTAACCATGGAAACAAAGACTCAGAAGGAAGCACATGCCAGCCATGAGAGAAGATTGACATTTTAATGTCTGGAAATGTGAGTAATTTAATCATGTATTCCTCCTGATCATAGAGTATATTTATTCAGCGTCATTACCATTTACATCAATATGGCAGTACTTTCAAAAAAAAAAAGAAATGTACACATTATTTATATGTATTTAAAGTGCATCTTGTACTAGCTGTTGACTATCTTTAGCAAATCCATGGCCTAGCTAGTTTTTTTCCTAAAAAAAGTAAAAATTGTCATTACCACAACACGTCATTACCAACACATAACCTGTTGTGATGGTAATGACACTTGGTGATGGTAATGACAGGTTTTCAATTTCACCATCAGTATCTTTTTAATTATTTAGAAATTAAATATAATTAAGGCTAACAGTGTGATTTTATTAGAAAATCCAAGTGAAATGCATTACTTTCTAAAACTCATTTTCACTGTTTTAGTCAATATGGCCCACAAGACATCAGCAGAGAGGTCTAGAGAGTACAGAAAAGATCAGGAGTCCCATAATTAAAATAGGTTAATCCCACCTATTTTATAATTCCACACAGTGCACTGCCTCTCTCTCTCGCGCTCTCTCTCACATCTCTCTCTCCTTTCTCACTTGTACCTCTCATTTACATTTTTCATGTTCAGAGTCATGTTTGTTTTTTTTGGGCACAGTTTAGTTAAAGTTTAAATCACAGCGTTGTCTGTATGGACTCTTTCTCCCAGTTTTGATGGCTGTGCTATGTTTAAAAAAATGTTTTTTGCTCTTTAGGTTAATGTTGTCATTGTTATATGTGATTCTTTTGAAAACAAGTATTTTTTTCTCTATTTTGGAATGTTATAGTGTTTATTTTTTTCATTGATGTCATTACCAAAACATTGTCATTACCAGAACCCCATGTCATTACCGCCATGGACCTTAATTTTTAGCAAAAGTTGTTTTTAAACTGTCTAATCTAAAATTTTTTTGCTGTTACATGATAATTCTAATAAAATAATTACTCAACCATCCAGAGAAAATAATCTAAAATGAATTTTTCACACATTAAAACAAAAGTGTAAATGAACAAAAATAGGAAGTAATGATTTGATGGTGAATCCATGAAGAAATATGTAATGTGTTGAATGTTAAAAAACTCAGGAAAGTTATATTTAATGGATTAGTGTTTACTACATAAATAAGTTGAAATAACCTGCTTGTTACCTTTTTTCATGTTAAAATCTGTGTTTTTGAAGTTGCGATGTTAATGACATTTTGCTATGCCACTTCGCAAATAAATATGAAATATTAAAATTCTATGTAAGCTTAATTGTAGCCATCATTAAGTCTTTGCTCTAAAGCATGTAAGCATTATCTTGACATAATTAAAACTAAATTATTACTAATTTTATTTTTCAAAAGTTAAGATGGTAAAAAGAGCCCGCAATTGAAGAATCACCCTTGAGCAGGACGGCATATCAAGGCCAACTGTTCTGTTAACCTCTTTCACTGGAACAGCATCATTCAACATTTCTGGGAACACTTTACATTCAATTCTGAAACTTCCAAAAAAAACTTGAAGCCAAGGACTTGGAAATTCTTTAGATGAGATGAGAATCATTCTCTTACGTGTGCAAATCATGGTTACTGATAAAATATCCATGGTTTCTAAAGATCTTTTTGCATATGTTGACCTGAGACTTCAACAGGTCAAAGGTAGCAAGAGACCCTTTGGAGGAGTGTCAGTGCTTGCTTAACACGGAATTTGGATACAGCAGATGGCTTAATTAATGGGACTTTTGGAAAAGTCTCACAAATCATTAGTAAGACTGACATTAAAGGCAATGCATATGTGGAGTTAATTGGATTAGAGTTGGATAACCCTACTGCTGAAGTCAAGAGATGTAATAGGATCCCTGGTAGTGCTGACACGTCACACAAAGTACAAGGCATGAACCTGGTATGGCTTATGTGGCCCTCAGCAGAACCACCTCTTTGCAAGGCGTACACATCATCGACTTTGATGAAAAGATGATTTTTTGCAATGAAGTTTAGTCGTCACTGGAAAACATGCAAAAAACAAATGTTAGCACTGTCATTCCACTTCTTATACACACTAAAACTGCGGTCAATGGAAGCCTTACTGTCATTCATCATAACGTTAAAGGTTTACACTGTCATTTTGATGACATAAGAAAACACCATGAAATCTCCTTGGGAGATATTTTGTGCTTCACTGAAACCCACATGTTCGGATCAGCTGTCCCACGGGAGCTCCAACTGGAACGATACAACATGTATAAGCGGAACAGGCAAGTGTCTCATAGCAGCTTCCCTCAGTTGGCAAACCTAAAGGGTGGTGGTGTTGCAATATATGCAAAGAACCATCTAAATGCCCAGGTTTTACAATATGTTGTGGGTGTCACTGATATGGAGTTCCTTGCTCTGAAAGTCAGAGACCCAGTACAAGCTGTAGTAGCTGCTATTTATAGACCACCAAACTCAAACACAAAAGACTTTTTACCGAACCTCAGGAATCTTTTGGATGCCATTGATATGACGGACGAAGAACTTATTATTATCTGAGGCGATTTCAATGAAGATTCTAGATCAACCAACTCGAAGCTCATACATGAATTATTTTCAAGATGAGGATACACACAGCTAATACAGGAAGCAACAACAGAGAAAAATACAATGCTGGATCTCATCTTCACCTCGCAGCCACAAAAGTGCTTGTCATCAGGAACATTGCGATCATATTACAGCTACCACAGCCCAGTATATGCCATGCTGAAAGAACGTTAAAAATGTTGGACATGTGGCTGATAGAATCTTAAATGGCCACAGCAACAAAGAATTGGCTCACTGAAATAACAGAAACTCTTTCATATTTAACAACAGACAACTGAAACTGTTCCTAATGAAACTGTAAACGACGGCAGCAACCCAGAGAAAAGTGTAAAGAAATGTTCTGACAATGGGTGGGAAATAGCTTCAGTCAAAGGGATTAATACAATACAACAAACTATGGTCTTCTTTTACTGTATGTTACTATATGTTCTTATAGTGTATGTTCTTTACACAACTGTTCTAATTTTTTCTTACAGTTTACCAAAAAAAATAAAATAAAAATGTGTACACCTGTTCTGGTGTTTTTATTTCTTATTTTGTTCTTATTCTTAATATTATTATGCATGAGTTTGGTAAATGTGTATGTGTATGTGTATGCAGATAATTTGTTTTGTATATAACCTGTCCATGTTTTTCAGACAATATCCAGATGTACTACACCTTTACAGCTGTGTGTGCAACTGGACTGGTTTTATAATGTACATATGTGTATTTGTTAACAACATTGTTTTTTTTTTTTTTTACAGTTTACCAAAAAACAACAAAAAAACTAACCAAAAAAATTTAAAAACAAAACAAACAAAAAAAAAACAGTTATAGAGTTTTTATACACCTGCTCTTGTGTTTTTTCTTATTTTGTTCTTATTCTTAACATTATTATGCATGCCTGCAGGGAATGTGTATGTTGATGTTATATCCTTGTGTGCATATAACATGTACCTGTTTTCCAGAAAACATCCAGATCTACACCATTGCAGCTGGACTGGTTTTATATAAATAATGCATAGTTTTCTCAGTTAATAGAAAATGCACCCACTGTTTTAATTGTTCTATGTTAGTTAATGTTTTGTCATGTTCTAAATAGCTATACAGTTTATTATTCTTGCAGGTGGTGCCTGGTTTCCATTTTTCAGAAGTTTGATGTGCACCATGTCAGCTGGTCTGGTATAAAGGATTTAGTGTAATGTATTCATCACGAATTTTCTGGTAATGAGGGCATGAGCTGGGATGGACAATGATGCTAAACAGACATAAAAGCTTGATATTTCTCAATGAATGATGAATGATAGCTGTCTGGAGTCCATCATATATATATTCGAGATAAATACATTATCCTTTATATCAGTCCAGCTGCCATGGTGCAGTGTGAACTTCTGAAATCTAGGAAAAAGCACCACACATATATTCATATTCAAATGGCTTTTTAAACATTTCATGTAAATTTCTATTTTATTCACTAGTTAACAGTTGTGGAAAAGATTGTTGTAAGCAATAAAATTTTACAATTATTTAACTGTGCATTTGTGTTTGTGTCTCTTATTGTATAAAATCTCGATGACATTAAGTATTTTAGAGTTATGTAACAGTATTATTCACAGTGCATAAAATGTGTACTGATTTAAAAGGATTAATGATTTATTATTTAGGTCTGTCTGCATGGGTGATTTGGTGGTTCATGTGCCCCTGTTGTGTATAGTTATCTGTCTCGCGTGTGTAAGTTCACTTTTATTGGGTAGCTTCTTTAAGTGTTATGTTCCCAAATTACTACATTAAAATAAATAAATACATAGCAAAGGTATTAACTATACCAACCATCAGAGAAGGAAGACATTTGAGGTGAAGAATAATGTATTAATGTGTTCCTGCTAATCATGGAGTATACTTATTCTGTCTCATTAGTATTTATGCAGTTGTAGCAGACGTCAACAGGTGAGACAGCTCAGGAGACAAAAATCAACCACACCAAGTCAGAGAAGAACTGAAGGTCTTCACCATTTATTTCCTAAACATGAGACATGGTGCACCTGCACACGCACACGCACACGCACACACGCACACACACACACACACACACACACACACACACACACACACACACACACACACACACAGGTGCACCATGTGACTGACAATTACATTTTAAACTCTATTTTTCCTTTAAACACTCATAAGACAATGTGAACATATAGTAAACACAATAAGAAATATGTAAATATTATAAACTACAACAACAATGTAAATAATGGAGCAACGGGCATGTAAATAAAACGTTAATGTTACATAGTGCAAATAAAATCCATAAGTTTTCTGAATTAATAACATTAACCAGTAAAACTACAGTAAAACGAAGCTGAACACGAGACATGGAGCAAAATGAGCGCACACACACACACACACACACACACGTGCACTCTCTCTCCCTCCTGCACGAGGCACAAAATACAAAACTCATGAAGTACAAAAGTTAGGTTTAAAAGCACTAATTACACTGTGAGCTCAGTAAAAAACGATTAATCAATCTCACAATGTCTTAATGTTTTTTAAACAAAGTTACACAGTTATAGAGGTCTAGAACTCCTAAAAGAAGCAATAATATGAGAGAGAGGAATCACACAGCTTATCTGTTCAGTGTTCACCACGTGACTGAATTAGCCGGGAAAGCACACGGTAAACAGACATGGTGTCACGCTAATTAGTGTCCCACCTGCAACCAACAGAGAGGGAACCACCAAAAATACAACTTTTTTTTTAAAACAAGAGAAATGCACATATTATTACAAACTGGTAAACGCTTTACTGTCCCAACTTTTTTAGAATGTGTTGCAGGTCTAAAATGCAGGAATGGATGTTTATTAATAAATGAAATGAAGTTCAGCAGATAAAACATGAAATATCTCAGATTCATCATGTCTGCAATCAAATAAAAGCCAAAGTAAATGTAAGAAACTGTGTTTTTTTTTATTATTTGCATTTTCCATGCTGTCCCTACTTTTGTATATTGTATATTAATAAAGAAGTATTAGTATATTAATTTAGAGCATCACCATTAATAAGTTATTTTTATTTAATTTCAATTTAATTTAAATATGACATATGAATGTGGCGTTCCATTAGTATCTTTTCTACTACAGTATCTGACTTTACATTGTACTACTGCACCCTGCAGCTCATAGTGCCACACTGTACAAAAACACAACACTGCCAGCACCTGCTTTCCTCAAAAGAGGACGCTATTTGTCTGTTTATAGTTCACCTCGAATCCACCTAGATAAGCTGTTAAAGTACCAAGTTTTTGTAACACCAGTTGTCCAAATACACAGTACTATACAATAATAAATAGAGATAAAAATGATTGTTTACATTTACAACATTTAGCAGACACTTTTATCTAAAGGAACTTACTATTGTGACCATATACATTATACAGTGCAAGCGATTGATGGTTAAAGGCTTTGTTTAAGGGTCCAATAGTGGCAATCAGTGGGGTTGCAGCAGTGGAGTTTAAACTCCTTCAATTACTCCAGATTACTAGTCCAGCATCTTAACAACTAATGTACCTCTGCCCCTATTTACATCAATTGCCATTTTACCTGAGTTAGTTAAGATCTATATCCTGGGAAGGTAGAAAATAAAAAGAAGATTCAATTAATCATCAGCATTATTATGAATAAAGTTATAACACAATAAAGAGCAGCATTTAAATGTACATGCTACTAATTAATCAGGCTTTTGCTACACCACTGTTTTAACCACAGTACCTTTTAAAGTACCACTTAAACAATAAACTACCATTAAACTCACCTGTAAACATGCACCTTAAAACAGTCATCTAGAAATACAGAATCAATCATATAAAACTAACAGATGGATGGATGGATGGATAGTGATATGTGTAAAGTTCAATTAATGTATATAGTGTTTCAGTAATGTGCCAATAGAAATAGAATATAAATATTAGTAACATCTGTATGCTGATAAAGTGTAGTAACAAACACATCATAAACTGCAGCTATACTTTATTATCTACATAAAGGTTTTGTTTTTATTTATATACAATGGTTTGTTAGTCTATCTTCACAATATCAGATAAAAGTTGACATGAGTTGACATGGATGTTACTGGATTGGGGGTGGGGAGCCAGATGTGGTTACATACAGCAGAGACACTTTCAACTCTGGATGCCAGATCTGAATCTGACACTCAGCACAATGATGTTACTCCTCTTCTTCATTTTCATTATTGTTGATGATAATGGTAGGTGATATACAATAGGCATCATATTTAAATATGTTTGTATTAATTTTCTTCTATTAGAAGCATCATTGCAATATTCAGACAAAAATGTGTTAAATTTGGTATCAACTAAATGTTATAATGTTTTATATCAGAAGCTGCTGAGAACATTAGACCAAATCAAAACAGCTCATCTTCAACTGAAGGAAGCAGCGTCACACTGTCCTGTACATATGAAGGATCAGTAAATAGTCTTCACTGGTATCAACAAAAACTTGGATCAAAACCAGAGTTTTTAGTGCTGATTATTGGAGATGGTGAAGATGATGAAACAGCTCAAGCCTCTGACCCAAGAATCTCAATGAAACGCTACAAAACAAAAACTAAAAAAACAATGGAACTGAAGATCATCTCTGCTGCTGTATCTGATTCTGCACTGTACTACTGCGCTCTGCAGCCCACAGTGACAGGAAATACAGCTATACTGTACAAAAACCTGTTATCAGAGGAGGGAGCTATTAGCATGTTTTTTACATTTTATCACTTGCTACTTCTTATATCCCAGGTCTGTTTATCTAATAAACAATCAGTGTTTTAGCTCAGTGGTCCTGAATACCCCTGAGCCCAGAGAAGTTGACACCACTTCTGGACATGGTTAACATAAGGCTTCTTTTTTCACAGTAAAGTTTTAAGTATTGTTAGGATTTTCGGAACATAAAAAGACGTAAATTCAATAGGGGAAGTTTTCCGGCATTCACCCACGTGGTCCTTTGTTCAAAATGGCGCCGGCCATGTCCCCTTTGTTCAAAATGGCGCCGGCCATGCTCCCTTCCTGACTCCTACCAAGGGGGGGGAGGCGGAGCCTGGGCTTTTTTAGCACATTTCATTGGCTCCACCAGCAGTGAAGGAGGAGGAGCCTAGCTTAGTTTAAAAAAACCCGCGCTCAGACGCAAGACACTCTTTTTTCGGTGATCACCCAGATTACAGGAGAAAGGAGCGCCGATCGGCTTAGCTCTGACATATATTCACAGATCATTTCTTACACTTAATAAAGTGTTTTTGAAGAGTACTTTCTGGATTCTCCGACTGCTTCTTCAGAGCCTCTCGACAAAAAGATTCGTCGTAACAAATGGTAGCAGAGGACGGTTCAAGAGGCCTGAAATAGCATCGAATCGATTCAGCTGATCAAGGTAGGACCTGGAATTCTGAGAATCTTTTGTACTCAGTACAAGGCGCGCCTACACAAGGTAAACAGATGTTCTCTGTATATATTAGCTGCATTTATTATTTAGCGTATTGAATGTAAAATTGAATCTCAGAATCCGTAAGTGTCCGATTAAATTACTAAAGTATCATTAGATAGTTTAAAACTGTGAATATATGCTGGAGCTAAAATGTATGTTTCCTGATTGTTGAGTTTGAACCAGACCGGTCAAAATAAATGGTAAAGGGCGCCATTGTGTTCGGCAGGGCCCCACCCGGAACACCATTGGAGCGAAACGTGTCTGTCTGTTTCAAAAGCAGGGGCGCGTGATTCGAATGATCTAAGTTTTAACGAGTCTGGGACTGGGTTAATTCTATAGATCTAAAATAATTCGAGCGTTGTAAAACTTAGAGTCTGGCAGCTCCAAGAGCGGGATTCTATGAATAAGCGAGCGTTGGAAATCTAAGAGTCTGGCAGTTCAAAGAACGGGGTTCTATGATTCGAGCGTTGGAAATCTTAAGAGTCTGGCAGTTCAAAGAACGGGGTTCTATGAATAAGATTGTCCTAAAATTCAGACTTGGCTGTTCTGGGAACAGAGTTCGGTTAATTAGATTACCCTAAATTCTAAATTTGGTTCAAAATAGTACATCAGGAGTTTTGTTTGTCAGTAAATCTCTGTGTATGTTTGTCTGTGAACCGCGGGTGAAACCGTGTGTGTGTGCTTTGTGTTATTTTGGTCTGCGTGTGTTCTTTTGTTCGTCGGCGCCATTTTGGCTCTGGGAGCGCAGCGTGGTTATCTTTTGTCCGCCGGCGCCATTTTGGCTCTGGGAGCGCAGCGTGGTTATCTTTTGTCCGCCGGCGCCATTTTGGCTCTGGGAGCGCAGCGTGGTTATCTTTTGTCCGCCGGCGCCCTTTTGGCTCTGGGAGCGCAGCGTGGTTATCTTTTGTCCGCTGGCGCCATTTTGGCTCTATGTGCGCAGCTTGCCGTATCTCTTGTCCATCGGCTATTTTGTGTTCGTATGCCTGGGGTGTGTAAGTTGTTGCAGATAATTTTATAATTTAATTTCAATATAAAAACGCTAAAGAAATCGCGGCGGGGAGACTGCTGCGGTGGGTTTTGCGATGGGGAGTCGAATCTTTTGTCTCGGTTCCTTTTAAAGAGCCGCATATTTACATAACGACTCCCGGAAGAGTCGGCTCCTTTGTTTCAGTTTGGGGAGCCGTTTCATAGATTCGAATCATTTTACGACACATCACTAGTGGTTATACAGTTTGAAAAAGTTTTATGTCATTTGAAATGACACATTACACATCCCTAACTGTTTTACATGTTGTATCAACATGTTTCTTCTATTACATTTGAATTAAAAACAACTATTGTGAGATTTATATCCACTCCTGTTACATCGAAGAGACCCCCCAGTATTAAAATAACTGAGTTAAGATGAAGTATTTGTTATGGTACCTTATTAAGTGTGTTTTAATGTGGGTAGCGTCTGGAAGAATCCATTGACTTACAAGCCCTGGTGAATAGTATTTGAACAATAGGTTTTAATTCTTAAACTAGGGAGGGGGGCACTTAGAGTAGAATTCATCCATGTGTGAAAAGTATTATCTCTCTAAACTGAAGAATAGGACATTTTCACAAATAATTAAGGAAAATCTCCTTAATCAGGGTTGTTATAGTGAATAAGATTAAAAAAATTTTTGAGTAACACAGCGCTTGTTAATCGTGATAGGAGATTTGCTGGGTGTGTTGGTACATGTATTGTTGAGAGATTGTTCTATTGTTTCTTTGTTCTAATGTGTGGGGGTTGTGAAGTTAGGAACACATGTCTACGTGATCCAAAAGTTTAAGGCCTCCATTGTAGTGTTGATGATAAACTTTAGAAATACTGTATGTGCTCCCTTTTTTGCAGTAAGTAGTGAATTGGAGGAGTCCCACCAGGAGGCCCTGGACGACCCTCAAGAGGTGGAACTAAAGTGACGTCACGAGTGATTAACATTATCTGCGACTCCCCACCTCTGAGTAAGACCATTTCTTCCTCAGGTGAATAACTTGGTGTGTGTTGCTTTTTAGCTTGACACTTTATTCAGTCCATCACACTTGTGTTTGATTTTAACTGCTCTGATAACAATATAACAGTAGTGTAACCTAAAATGGGAGATCTAACAGCAGGACAATTGCAGCAGGTAGTTATTAATAGGATTAAAGACACCACTCCAACAAAAGGTAGAGACAAGGAAGGGGAGAAATATAAAAAAATATTTCATAGTTGGGTAACTAGGGGATTGTATCCAATTTCAAGTGAGCCTGTTCCTCCAGCTGCACAGAGATTACAAATCTTGGAACACCAGCAGGGAGAAGTTGGGGCACAGCAGGAGAAAATAGATCGAGGAGGGCTACTGAAGTCTTTAGCCTACAGAAGACAGCTGATAAAGCTGCAGGACCAACTAGTTAGAACTAAGGTGGCTTTGCAACATATGAAAGTTGTAATAAGCAAGGCAGATAGAGAAATGAACAAAGGACTTGTAACTCCAGACGTTGACGCACCTCAGCCCAAAATACCAGTCCCTGATCCATCAGTTTTGAATTCTGATGCAGTACCCCTACTTAAGGCCCCTCCACCATATGAAAATGCAAATAATATGTTGAAAGCTCTCCAGCAGATGTCGCTGAGAGATGGGGAGCACTCAGATCCCACTAAGCAGGATGTTGCTTCACCCACACATCACCGTCCGGAAGCCCAAGAGACTACTATGGTAGTGACCGGAGGGCAGTTAAGTGTACACTTGGCCATGTTGGACGACTTAAACGCCGAACTGGCTAACCTAAGGCAGAAACACAAACAAACCATAGATAGAATGACTGATTTACAACAGTCACCAGCTGGCACAAAACAACAGAGACCTGAAAATAACACGGTAAGATTCCCCGAACAGGTACCTACACACTCACCTCAAGGCAATCGTAGTGATTGTAGTGAGTCAAAACAATATAGTGTAGGCTCTGACCAGACCAGATCCTCTTTTCAAGCTCTCCCAACTATATCCCCTATATCCAAGCCACCTGGACCCCCTGAACAGATAACAGTGACTGGTTATCATTTGACATCAGCTGGCCCCCACCCAATGACATACCCCCAGGTAAACCAGCAGGACTGTCACCCCACCACATTGACCGTCACACGGACTCACCCTGTAGCCATACCCACTGCAACACGTAAATCCCCTAGTACAGACTATAGGGCACTTCCCATGACTGTTACTCCACCACCTGTGAACCCCATTGATTCGTCAATCTCGGAACACCTAGAAGACGATTATATGTTAGACAAAATGCATCGACAGCCCATCAATCATCCTGACGACGGACTCAGGCTAAGAAGCGGGAAACACCTGCAACTCCCACTTATCGAAACTGCCTCCGGAGGTCAGATTTTTGTCCCATGGTCTCACCGCGATATGCAATCGTTAGTGAATAGCTTACCTCCCCTAATTAAAGGAGCCCAACCTTGGATAGAGGAGTTTGAACAAGTAACCGCAGCTGACAATTTATGTATGGGCGATCTTAGAGCCATAATGCTGAGAATGGATTACAAGGAACCCTTTGGGCGAATAGAAACGCAGCTAGGAACTACCGCGTTGACATCTCGTACCCCTTTCTCACGCCATAGAGGAGATGTCTGGGATGCGTTACGCAGCATGTATCCCACACAACAGAACCTACAGGTGTTGGAGGGCATGACTATGAATAAGGGTGAAGAGGGAGGTGAATTTTTGAGGCGAGCTCAGAAGACCTGGAGACAGTGTACGGGAGAGCGACATGACCATAATTCAGTAAACTCATTATTATTTAAGATGCAAGTTGTCAAAGCACTCCCAACTGCTATACAGGACAAACTAGACGATGTAGTAGGACTGCTGAATAAACCAGAGGACGAGTGGACAGCCATTGTGGTCCATTGCATCACCAAACATAATAAAAAGGAGTCAGACCAGGCGGACATTCTACAGCATATGCAACAACGCCTGGTTAAGCTTGAACTGGCAGAAAAAGACAACAAGGGTAAAAAGAAGCAATTGGTGGTAAGTGAGACATTCGCCAACGATAATGTACAACCGGTCCAAACCGCAACTCCCGCCCAGCCGTTAACATTGCAGATGTCACAGCAGTACATACAGCAACCTGCCCCTGTCCAATACCAGCACCAGTACCAGCCACAACATTGTCCCAACCCTCCTGCACAGCAGTGGGCAACTCCACATAGTAGGCGAAATGGAGGCCCACGCAGGCCATACTCCCAGCAAAAACGAGCCGGTAAGACAGGATGTTTTAACTGTGATGAACCAAACCACTGGGCAAGACATTGTCCCTACTTTAGCCAGCCTGCGGGGACACCGCGGCCGTGGTTTACCCAGGGACCTGCACTACAAACACATCCCGAAACTCCAAATCAATCCCTAGTACCTGCTTACCAGCCCCAGGGCCCTGGAAACTCCGGAGGCCCTTACTGATGCTGCCCAGTGTCCACCACAGGTCGTGACATTTTCCCAGAACCAATTGTTACCTGTGGGGTAGGTGGTGAGCAATTTGACTTTTTGATTGACACTGGAGCTACAGCTTCGGTCATCACTGGTAAGCCCAATTGGATTCCTCCGCTTACCTCAAACACAATCACCACTGTTGGATACTCGGGAACAGCGCAGACCCAATATTTCACCACCCCAATGGTTCTGGAAATTGGACAGCTACGATTAACCCATTCTTTCTTATACTCACCAAATTGTCCTATTTGTCTGTTGGGCAGAGATGTATTGTGCAAATTATCGGCCACTGTATATTGTACCCCACAAGGTACAAAGTTAGTTTTACCAGGCCAGGAGCCTTCTCCAGAGGCCAGAATTTGTGTAATGCAGCCTGTTTCTGAGCCAAAACCTCAGTCCTGCGACATCTATTGGGCTAGATTGACCGCACCCGACAAACAATAATAATAATAATAATTATTATTATTATAATAATTATAATTATAATTATAATAAATATAATTATTATTATTATAACAAGGTACCACATCCAATTTAATGTATGTATTTAACTTGTGGAAACCCTGGTTGATGGCACAAGCCTGCCTAATTCCGCCCCAAGACCCATACCATTGTACACTGTACTACACCAGAGACCCTGATGACCTGTACGACGACTTATGGAAACAAAACATGGAAGGGTTAAATAACCAATTGTGTAGTGTAGCCATTTTCTTAAGACCAGAGGGAGTAGCAGCAGCAGTGCAGCTAAACCAGGAGCAGATGGAGTACTTCAGAAGGGATCCGGATTCCTCGCTGACACCACACGTCTCCCTGCTGTTGGTTAAAGGTTTTGAAGCTAGATCCCTTGGTCCTATGGTAAGTCATGCACAGACCCTGACATATGCACCGACGGACGTTCCATACCTGTCACGAACGCTGGACAGTAAGTATTGGAAAATTGGTTGTAAGTGTGTGGACAATGCACGTTATGAGCAGGTTTCCCTCCCACGTCACCATGGACGAGAACTCACAGATCACCACCTGGCTGATCAGATGCTAAGGACTGTCCCTACTTCTTTATGGACCACCTCCAAGATAGACGTAGGGCATGTAAAACATCATGTCGCCCCTATTTCTCTGAAACCCGAGGCAGAGGTCGTATATAAAAGGCAATACCCACTCTCTGCTGAGGCCGAGACTGGCATTGCCCCAACTATACAAGGCCTATTGGATGCCGGTGTTTTAGTCCCAACCCAATCAAATTGGAACACACCCATACTTCCAGTTAAAAAGCCGGACAAGGACGAATACAGGATGGTACATGACTTGAGACTGATCAATCAGGTGACTGTCACTGAAAGCATACCTGTCCCAGACCCCTACAGATCACTACAGAACTTGACCCCTGAACACAAGTTCTTCACAGTTATTGACTTAGCCAACGCTTTCTTCTGCATACCAGTACCATCACATTTAGCAAACATTTTTGCTTTCACATATCGGGGACAACAATACACCTACACTAGATTACCACAAGGTTACAAGGACAGTCCCGGTATTTTTAACAAGTGTCTGAAACAAGATCTTTCCCAGCTGCTGACTGACCAATTGCTGGACACTGACACAGCACTAATTCAGTATGTAGACGACCTACTTATTGCCTGCACTGACTCACGCACCTGCCTGACAGACACCCAGACGGTCCTTTGTAGGCTAGCACAAACAGGATATAAAGTCAACAAATCCAAATTACAGGTTCGCCGACCCGTTGTCACCTTCTTAGGTCGTTGCATTTCTCCAAAGGGACACACATTGACTATGAAAGCTGTACAAACGATCCGAGCCTTCCCTAAACCTAAAACAGTCAGCCAGATGTTATCTTTTTTAGGTCTGACAGGCTATAGTAGAAATTACATCCCAAATTACACAGGCTTAACCTCACCACTGAGGGCTGAAGTGACCAGATTGGGTCAACGTAACCTCACTGCTCTAATTGAGTGGAGTACCAGCCTGGAAGCCAGTTTTGTAGAAGTAAAACAAGCACTCGCACTTGCAGAGCATCTGCAGTCCCCTGACTACACTAAACCTTTTTATCTGGATGTCTCTGAAAAAGAGGGCATTGTAAATGCTGTTCTTTTTCAGAGAGGGGGGAGGAATGGGGAAAGACAAATTATCCAATACCATAGCTCAAAATTGGATCCGGTAGTACAGGGACAACCACAATGTACTAAACATTTGGCAGCATTAGCCACAGCAGTGGACAAAACAGCCCACATTGTTATGTGTCATCCTTTGGTAATCAACACATCGCATGGAGTGATAGCATTCTTGACCTCAGCTGCGTTTACACTATCTAATGCTAGGCGTTCAAAGATTAGTGACACCCTGCTTCAGCCAAGTATCACCTTTGCACCTGCAAAAACTGTTAACATGACCAGCACACTTCCTGGTAGAGTAGACGAAGATGAGTTACACATCTGTGAATTAGTAGCTAGCAAAGCGCTAAGGGTTAGGGAGGAACTGAGCACCGAACCTCTAGGAGAAAGAGACATGGACCTGTACTGTGATGGATGCTGCTACAAGAGCAATGAGGGGTTGGTGGCCTCATATGCGGTGGTAAGTGAAAAACAGGGACAGTTTGAGACCTTAGAGGATGGAATCATACCACAACCAGCTTCCGCCCAGCTGGCAGAAATCACTGCTGTAACTAAGGCACTGAAGCTGTCAGCTGGTAAAAGGGTTAACATCTACACTGATTCAGCCTATGCACACTCAGCCATACATATAGATGGACCTCAGTGGCTCCGACGTGGCCTAGTCACCTCACAGGGCACCCCTATTAAACACATGACTGAGTTACAGGAACTGTTAACAGCAGTACACCTACCAAAGCATGTAGCCATAATAAAGTGTAAGGGACATTCCAATTTGAAAACGAAGGTAGCCCAGGGAAACAATGCAGCCGACTTAGCAGCTAAAGCAGCTGGGGGTTATGTAAGACAGCTGGTAGCACTGACAACACTGAGTCTGCCGGAACTTACAGACACTCATCTTAGACAGATGCAAGAGAGGGCAGGAGCGTATGAAAAGAATAGTTGGTTACAGAAAGGGGCAAAAGAGGTAGACGGAATCTGGAGGAATCACGAAGGGAAGATAATGGCACCAGGGGCCGTATTAAAGCTGCTCTTAATCGAAGCCCATGGTCCCACCCATGTAGGGACAAAAACCATGCTGCATCACCTTAGGGCCAATTGGTGGCATCCAAATCTAGCAGACATGGTTCAGTTGCATGTGAGGGAATGTGGGGCGTGCCAGGAGAATAATCCGAAACCAACCTACAGGTTACCTATCGGAAACTTCCCAGTACCAGACGCACCTTTTAAAGAAATTTGTATTGATTACACTGACATGGGTCCAGACAGAGTGGTGAAGGGTTACCGTTACCTACTGGTAATGAAAGACAGATACACAAAGTGGGTGGAAGCCATACCTGCCAGGCGTGAAGATGCCAAAACTGTAGTGAAATGGCTTAAGACAGAATTGATTCCAAGGTATGGTGTACCTACAACAATCAGGTCGGATAATGGGACCCACTTCAGCAACAAGCAACTACAAGAAGTGGAAAAAGCCCTGGGAATAACCCATCAATTTGGCTCAGTGTATCATCCGAGTTCGCAGGGTATTGTAGAAAGAGCCAATCAAACAATCAAGACCAAATTGGCCAAAGCCTGCTATAAATCCAAGATGACTTGGGTTGAAGCATTACCATTAGTGCTCATGTCCATGAGGAGCTCCCCTAGGGGGGACTCTCATTACTCACCTCACCAGCTGCTGACTGGTCGACCCATGTCAGGTCCGCCACGAGATAGAGCAGTAGGCAAAATGTTAGATTTGTGGGATGAAGAGTTGGACAATTACATGGAAGCTTTAACTAAGTTTGTTGTCAGTATCTCTCCCCAGAAACCGAAAGAAGGAGAGGAACGAGTACCATTGCTGTCTGAGGTGGAACCAGGACAGTGGGTCAGGATCAAGGTACACAAAAGGAAGTGGGATCAGCCGAGGTGGACCGGACCTTGGGAAGTGACTGAAGCCACTTCACATGCAGTCAGAGTAAGAGGGAAGAAAGGTAACAACTGGTATCATCTGAGCCACTGCGTCCGTGCTGAACCTCCAACCAGAACCCTCGCAGAGACTGGACAGGATCTGCAGGCACCCATCCTTGAGGGTGATTCTTAAGTCTGCTTAAGACGGGCCAGACTAGCAAGAGAAAGGGGAAAAGTGGTAGGCTAACCAAGGTGGTGAGTATAACGCAAATTGAGATTTGACCTTAGATACGGGAGTAGCCCAGTAATAACCATGAGGTGTTTAACTTTCAGAGGACTGTGTCACCTGCTGGGACTTTTTGAATTGTGCGACTTTGCGAGTATAACCAGGGCTCCGGGGTCGAGACCAAAAAGATCCCTTGAGCAAAACCATAGAATCCCCACCAAGTGCTTCAAAATTGAGATAGATTACAACCGATCCACCAATGTGTTGTTTGATGTGTGCAGAGTAGTGGATTGTGGTGAAGAAAATAGGTGGAGGGGTCATCATATTTATGGCTGCGCCTCCTATTCCTCACCAGAACCCTACTGTCCCACTTGGGGATCAGTGTTCACACATTCGAACCCAAACTATAAATTTCATAATGACCCGACGGCCCGTTCATCAAGGGGGCATGCATTAGGTTTGGACGACAAGCCCCGAGCCTATCTCGGCACAAAACTTCAGTTGCGAGGAAAGACAGTTGTCCTAACCCTACCCAAGCTATCTAGCTATGGGTGGGGTCCCCAACTTAATTACTATTTTACCTTAGGAGTAGATGTACAAGGCGGGGACCCATTGGGCATAGTGTGTATAAAACCTAAGACGACCATAGTTACGAACAACATAACTGACAAGATAGAGGACCTAGGGGAAAGTAGTCAGGAGCCACAGCCGGTTGCCATAGCGCCAACAGGAACAATGACCTGGAGCGATCAGTTGGCGGTGGAAACTGGGTATGAGGAGCCTAACATGTGGTTAGAATGGGTCAGATTTACAGTAAAGAGCATAGATGTTAAAGATTGTTTTGTATGTGCAGCTGCAAAACCTAATTTGGCCACTCATCCAGTAATTTCAGGTAATTGGACATGCCTAATCTCATTGTTCAATGAGATTGCGCCAGTAGGGTGTGGGGACTTATCCATGTCCCACCCAGTAACTCAGGAACCAACCCCAACTAACATCAAAGCCTATAAAGGCAATTACACCTGTTTCAGGAGCAACAAACCAGGACCGATAAACAGGGAACATTTTTCAGAAGGATGGTGTAAGGAAACCATTATCCTGGATAGTGATGGGAATTATACAGGCAGCCAGCTGAATGCACAAAAATTCAGTAGGGCGGATTTAGTATGGTTGTGTGGAGATATGAGAATCCGGCGAAGGTTGCATGGGAATTGGTCTGGGGAGTGTGCGTTGGTCTTTCTGATTATGCCTTTCAGAATTTACAAGCAGCACGGAGTGGAGGATGCCGCGGACGTCCTGACCAATCACCACAACCATCGAAGAGACACCCGAGAGGTCAAACCTGGCGGATCCTTCGACAAGACCGTGTGGATTGATGGTATAGGGGTCCTGTAAATAACCACTTGAAAGGTTATTATTGTAGGTAAGTCACCTGATTAATATTTCAGATTTATTCTATTTTTGTTATTGACATGAATGCTTTGTTAATAATATTTAATTTTGTAAAGTACAGGGGCTTTATGCCATATTATGCACTAAGGTAAAAGAGAGCTTTTATTTTGACAAAGTTCATCGGCAGTTACCTTTTGTTTTGGTTCCGGTCTATGAGATCGGCAGTAAGGTTACAGCGCTTAACAGAAACGGTACTAACAGTGTATGCTCAATGGTTATTAGTTTAATGGACCCGTGATTGAGGCACAAGTTCTTACGGTGGTTGTAGTTTATGTGTTTTAATGTGTACTATGTTGAAAGAAGAAAATAAAACAGTAAACTTCACCAGCAGTCAAGTTCATTGCCGTCACAAATTACGGGGATCCGTACAGGTCCCAAGGGGGGTCCCAGATGAATTTAAGGCTAGGAACCAGATTGCTGCAGGGTTTGAAAGTGCCCTCTTTTGGTGGGTAACTATCAATAAGAATGTAGACTGGATAAACTATCTCTATTACAATCAGCAGAGATTTGTTAATTTCAGTGTTCAGGCCATTGAGGGACTGAGAGACCAGCTAGACCAGACTTCTCTTATGACCATACAGAATAGAATGGCGTTGGACATGTTGTTGGCAGAGAAAGGTGGAGTTTGCCAGATTGTGGGTTCATCGTGTTGCACCTTCATCCCCAATAATACTGCACCCGATGGTAGTGTGACACGAGCTTTGGAAGGATTGAGGGCTTTGTCACGAGAATGGAAGGAAAATTCAGGGATAAACAATGAATGGGTTAAGTGGCTAGAAGGGATGTTTGGGCCATGGAAGGAAGTTATTACGAGTTTGGTGATGTCAGTATGTGTAGGATTGGTAATTTTAGTGATATGTTGTTGTTGTGGTATCCCGTGCACCAGGGTATTAATAGAAAAATTTGTGATAGAAGTAGTGTGTAGAGGAAGCAGAGGGGGGCAGGATCCACCAGTTATCCAGATGATGTTGGCTGATTTGTCTAGATATCATGTAGATGATGATGAGGAGGATACCCTTGAAGGTGGGCCGGAAGACCCACTTCGAACAGTATAAGTGCTACTAACTCTGCTTAATTAAAGGTAAAACCGACCAGACAAGATGAGGAGAGAGGACCAGCACTACTGATCACACACCGTGATGAAGGAAGGAGACTTGGAAGGACTGGCAGAGGCAGACACTGAGGGGACTGGAAGACCCACTCCAAGGGACAGAAGTGCCACTAACTGGACCTGCCTACAGGGAACAAAACACAGCAGAAAGCCCGACAAAACCGACTATGTGGAAGAAGAGTCCAGTGAATATTCCTTCTGAATATCTGCAGCTCCGTCCGGTGGAGGACAACCTGAACGGACTTCCTGTGGAAGCTACGCACCCATTGTTTTTATTTTATTCTTCTCTTTTTTATTTCCTATTTTTTTAATTACTTTATTTTGATTTCCTGTTTTTATTATTTTTTGTTGTTTGTTTGTTTGTTTTAGGGTTAGGAGCTGTTGCGATAGGTACGGTTCCTTTAGTTTAACTGGTAGCCTTTTATTTTTAGATACCTTTTATTGTAAAAATTCAGCCCAGTGGCCATGTAGTCAGAAGGGGTTAAATTGGGAGGGTTGCTGACGGCTATCCCTTTCTCCTGGAATCTAGAAACACCTAACCTAAAGTTAAAAGTTAATGTGAAAGCATTAAGATGCTTTCAAGGGGGGAAGGTTAGGATTTTCGGAACATAAAAAAACGTAAATTCAATAGGGGAAGTTTTCCGGCATTCACCCACGTGGTCCTTTGTTCAAAATGGCGCCGGCCATGTCCCCTTTGTTCAAAATGGCGCCGGCCATGCTCCCTTCCTGACTCCTACCGAGGGGGGGGAGGCGGAGCCTGGGCTTTTTTAGCACATTTCATTGGCTCCACCAGCAGTGAAGGAGGAGGAGCCTAGCTTAGTTTAAAAAACCCCGCGCTCAGACACAAGACACTCTGTTTTTCGGTGATCACCCAGATTACAGGAGAAAGGAGCGCCGATCGGCTTAGCTCTGACATATATTCACAGATCATTTCTTACACTTAATAAAGTGTTTTTGAAGAGTACTTTCTGGATTCTCTGACTGCTTCTTCAGAGCCTCTCGACAAAAAGATTCGTCGTAACAGTATCATTTGTGCATGTAACTCTGTATTATAGTGCTTGACAAAGGTTTGCCAAAGTAATCCCTCACCCATGTGGTTATATCAGCTATTGTTGAGTGGCAGTGGCTTCTGTCTGGCCACTCTACCATAAAGGTGTGATCTGTGGAGTGCTGCCTGGATGATTGATCCTCTGATAGGTTCTCCCATCTCCACAAAGATATGACGGAGCTCTGTCAGAGTGACCCTCGGGTTCCTGCTCACCTCCCTGACCAAGGCCGGCCTTCCCCGATCACTCAGTTTGGCCGGGCGGTCAGGTCTAGGAAGATTTTTGGTGGTTCCAAACTTCTTCCATTTACAAATGATGGTGGCCACTGTGCTCTTTAGAACCTGTAAAGCTGCAGCATTTTTTCTGTACCCTTTTCCAGATCTATGCCCTGACACAATCCTGTTTCTGAGGTCTGCAGATAATTCCTTTGACCCCATGGCTTGGAGTTTGCTCTGATGTGCACTGTCAACTGTGGGACCTTATATAGGGAGGTGTTGGTAATCCCCAATCATGTCCAATCAATTGAATTTACCACAGGTGGACTCCAGTTAAATTGTAGAAACATCTCCAGCAGTATCAGTGAAAACAAAACGCAGCTCATCTCATCTCACGCAGTGTCATATCAAAGGGTGTGCACACTTGTGTACATATGATATTTTACATTTTGATTTGTAATATATTAACACAAATGTCTAAAGACCTGCTTTCACTTTGTCATTGTGGGATATTTTGTGTAGAACTTCATCACAAAAAATTAACTAAATCTATTGTAGAAAGAGTCTGTAATGTAGTAAAACATGGAGAAAGTGAAAGCCGTGATATAAGTAATATTAACTTTTACATTTACAATAGAAATGCTCTCTGGGTGTGTCCACATACTTTTGGCTATACAGCTCTACACTGGGCATGTCCACATCTGAAATGAATGTTAAAGACACTGAGTGGTGCTGTGATCATCAGCTCTGCTCTCGGCTCCAGCACACACTGTGACATCATGAAGATGTCACAACATTCTACAAGCTCTGATCTGAGCTCCTGTGCTGGTGCTGCTTCACTTCACTTCAGACGAACGTGGAGGAGAATCAGATGATGGGAAATGAGGAGAATGCAGGGATGAGTACCCAGATTCTGCAGGACCAAGGGCAGGAACCAGAGGTACAGGTGATAGAGATAGAAGAGAAGAACCAGGTGGAGCCGAGCATGGAGGAGAAAAACATGGAGGAGAAGAATTTAGAGAAGCAGAACCTGGTTATAGAAGGGATTGAAGGTACATCTTAAAGGGGTTTTTGAGCTGTTTGGTGTTTAATCCATCATGGTGCTGAATCGGGTTTCATTTCTCCAGCAGATCCACTTCAGGCTGTTCTGGAGAACGTCTTCAGGTCCTCATCTGATGATGTGGTGCAGCAGCAGAACGTCCTGGACAAGCACGTTCTGATTGCTCCCACATTCATAATCCAACCTGAAGAGTGTGGGAGACTGATGGAGACGACCCTGCCCCCGGTCTACATGCTGAAGAGAACGAGCCGCTGGACAGTGCGCCCTGTACTGATGCTGCCGTCCTCCAAATACGTCTCATCAGCTCTGCTGTGTTCTGCAGCGCTGTGGCGTCCTTCAGAACGTCCTCGCTCCACAGGGATCGTTCCTCCCGATCATCTGGAGAACCTGGAGAAGATGGAATGAAGAACCTCTGAACGGCACGATGACACCAGAAACTTTTCCTTCATCAAAATTTAAATAAAAAAGCATTAAAAAATAAACTGCTGGTTTAAGTTTAGTTGCTTATTAAAGGTGAACTGATGAATATTTACTGGCTCCTGGGATCATAAACAAGGTGGAAACATCTGAAGAACATGGAGGAACAAAACTGAACTGCCATCTTCAGATGTTCTTCTGCATTTTTGTCAGTGGTGCTTCCGTCTCGCTGCTCTGCATAAAGATCTGATCTGTGGAGGCTGCAGGAATAACAACAGGTTCAACATGTTCTCCCATCTCAGGACCTTCAGAACTTTTTTAGAGGAACCGCTGGGTCCTTCTTTACCTCTCTGATTTAGGGGGGTTCAAAGTCGTGCTTGTAATGATTTTGGGCTAGACGAGACAAGAGGGGGACACACACGCGGTGATGTTTCAACGAAGAGTTTAATAATAACAAAACACACAAGACAGGATTAAACCAGATAAGACACACTAAAACAAGACCTATGCTAAATGCTAATCTAAATGCTGAATGCTAACGCTAATCTAAACACATGAAACATTAACCTAAACTAAACCTAAACTTTAAGCTAAATGCTACACTAAACACACCTGAACAAAACTAAACAAGAACAGTAGCTGGTGTTTATTTAAAAGCACAACATTCATTAATAACTGTAAACACTGAGAGACGTCTGAGAAAAGAAACTTACGATTCGCTTCATGTGAATCGACTCACTTATATCGATACTGTGAACAGAGCATCTCCCACTATACACCTCTCTTAAAGACACACACACACACACACACACACACACACACACACACACACACACTGTTAGTCCTATTTTTAAGGTTTTTTGGTAACACTTTACAATACGTGTACATAACTAAGCATATACTAACACTTAACTACCAGTGTATTAACAATGAGTTAATACATCAACTAATAATTAGTGCATCATGAATTAATGATGAATTAATGATATGTATACATTAACAAATTAATGAGTGACATGAATAGCCATTAATAAAGCCATCTGTTAACTATTAACATATTATTATTTAATGCTGTTAACTAATTAATTACTTACTGTATTAATTAACATTCTTTCAGTAATGCACAATAAATGTATATGCAGAGACTATTTAAATCACACACTGTTTATATATCATCTTTATATATACAGTGGGGTCAAAAAGTATTTAGTCAGCCACTGATTGTAGGATTTTTAAAGAATTTATTTGTAAATTATGGTGGAAAATAAGTATTTGGTCACCCACAAACAAGCAAGATTTCTGGCTCTCACAGACCTGTAACTTCTTCTTTAAGAAGCTCTTCTGTCCTCCACTCGTTACCTGTATTAATGGCACCTGTTTGACCTCGTTATCTGTATAAAAGACACAGCCTGTCCACAGCCTCAAACAGTCAGACTCCAAACTCAACCATGGCCAAGACCAAAGAGCTGTCGAAGGACACCAGGAAGAAAATTGTAGACCTGCACCAGGCTGGGAAGAGTGAATCTACAATAGGCAAGCAGGTTGGTGTGAATAAATCAACTGTGGGAGCAATTGTAAGAAAATGGAAGACATACAAGACCATTGATAATCTCCCTTGGGGTCAAGATCTCATCCCGTGGGGTCAAAATGATCATGAGAACGGTGAGCAAAAATCCCAGAACGACATGGAGGGACCTGATGAATGACCTGCAGAGAGCTGGGACCAAAGTAACAAAGGCTACCATCAGTAACACACTACGCAGAGAGGGACTCAAATCCTGCAGTGCCAGGCGTGTCCCTCTGCTTAAGCCAGTACATGTCCAGGCCCGTCTGAAGTTTGCCAGAGAGCATATGGATGATCCAGAAGAGGAATGGGAGAATATCATGTGGTCAGATGAAACCAAAATGGAACTTTTTGGTAAAAACTCAACTCGTCGTGTTTGGAGGAAGAAGAATGCTGAAGAACACCATACCTACTGTGAAGCATGGGGGTGGAAACATCATGCTTTGGGGCTGTTTTTCTGCAAAGGGGACAGGACGACTGATCCGTGTTAACGGAAGAATGAACGGGGCCATGTATCGTGAGATTTTAAGCCAAAACCTCCTTCCATCAGTGAGAGCATTGAAGATGGAACGTGGCTGGGTCTTCCAGCATGACAATGATCCCAAACACACCGCTCGGGCAACGAAGGAGTGGCTCCGTAAAAAGCATTTCAAGGTCCTGGAGTGGCCTAGCCAGTCTCCAGACCTCAACCCCATAGAAAATTTGTGGAGTCCGTGTTGCCCAGCGACAGCCCCAAAACATCACTGCTCTAGAGGAGATCTGCATGGAGGAATGGGCCAAAATACCAGCTACAGTGTGTGCAAACCTGGTGAAGACTTACAGGAAACGTTTGACCTCTGTCATTGCCAACAAAGGTTATGTTACAAAACATTGAGTTGAACTTTTGTTATTGACCAAATACTTATTTTCCACCATAATTTACAAATAAATTCTTTAAAAATCCTGCAATGTGATTTCCTGGATTTTTTTTTCTCATTTTATCTCTCATAGTTGAAGTGTTACCTATGATGAAAATTACAGACCTCTCTCATCTTTCTAAGTAGGAGAACTTGCACAATCAGTGGCTGACTAAATACTTTTTGACCCCACTGTATATATATTAACATGTCACTACCAGGATAGGCCACAGGTGTGTTTATTCAGTGTTGTGTGTGAAAAATAAAGGACAAGAAAACTGTGGAATACTGATTCAATACTGATTCAATAACAATAACTACAACTGTTGTTATAGACCTGATAACTACAGGTATATAATTTGACCTATATACATGTAAATATAAAGATGATATATAAACAGTGTGTGATTTAAATAGTCTCTGCGTATATAATTTATTGTGCATTACTGAAAGTATATTAATTAATACAGTAAGTAATTAATTAGTTAACAGCATTAGTTAATAATATGTTAATAGTTAACAGATGGCTTTATTAATGGCTATTCATATGTCACTCATTAATTTGTTAATGTATACATATCATTAATACATAATTAATTCATGATGCACTAATTATTAGTTGATGTATTAACTCATTGTTAATACACTGGTAGTTAAGTGTTAGTATATGCTTAGTTATGTACACGTATTGTAAAGTGTTACCGATTTAAGCCGACCGTATTCATTTAGTTTCTTGTTCTGTGTGATTTTCATTCTGATTCGTTGTTCTTTTGCGTGCAGCTGCGATCAGTTGGACGGATTCGTGGTGTTATTGCGTGGGGACAAAAGTGGTCGTTCAGAGCTATTTTACGTAAAATAGAACGCTAATTTCTGATAATGAGGGACCGCGTTCGCGCTTTCCCTTAAACTTGAGCGAGACCGTATTCATTTTGTTTCTTGTTCTGTATGATTTTCATTCTGATTCGTCGTTATTCGATGTGCAGCTCGGATCAGTAGAACGGATTTGTGGCGTTTTTGCGTTGGGACAAAAGTGGTCGTCCAGAGCTATTTTTGGATAGGCAGCGTTTACATAAAAAGCTTGTTGATTCTGAATGATTTTCATTCTGATTCGTTGTTCTTTTGCGTGCAGCTCCGAACGATAGGACGGATTCGTGGTTTTTTTGCGAGGGGTAAAAAAGTGGTGGTCCAGAGCTATTTTTGGATAGGCAGCTTTACATAAAAAGCTTGTTGATACAAACGTTAGAGAGACCGGTGTTTTAGATCAGCTTTAGCACTGGGCACATAATTAGCCGTTTGCACTATTTCTTAGGCTAATTTGACCGTTTCATGACTGAGCTATGCCAAACCTGTAAAGGGCATGCTTGTCAGGTGGATTTTTACAGTGTTTTTTTTTTCCTTTTTTGAAGATCAATTTGAAATGATCATTTTTTTCTTCTGTTTTGGTTGAACCAAGTGGTTTTTTTTTTCTTATTTTCAGGCAAATGTCGGCGTGGTCGTTTTGATGTTGCAGAATAGCGGCGTTTGTGTTCGGTGAGGTTTGTGCTGGTGTGATGAGTAGACGAGTGGAGCTCACCGTGAGTTTGAACGGTGTGTGATTCGGTGTCTCTGGACCTCATACTTACCTGGCAGGGGCGAGACCATGATCAAGAAGGTGGTTCACCCAGGGCGAGGCTCAGCCATTGCACTCCGGTTGTGCTGACCGCTGCGAATTCCCCAAATGTGGGAATCTCGACTGCATAATTTCTGATAGTGGGGGACTGCGTTCGCGCTCTTCCCTGATTTCTGTGGTGGCAAAGATAGAGATTTTTGTTCTGATTCGTTGTTCTTTTGCGTGCAGCTCCGATCAATTGGACGGATTCGTGGTGTTATCGCGTGGGGAAAAAAGTGGTCGTTCAGAGCTATTTTTGGATAGGCAGCGTTTACATAAAAAGCTTGTTGATACAAACGTGAAATAGAACGCTAATTTCTGATAATGAGGGACCGCGTTCGCGCTTTTCCTTGATTTGTGTGGTGGCAAAGCAAGAGCTTGTAAAATTGAGCGAGACCGTATTCATTTTGTTTCTTGTTCTGTATGATTTTCATTCTGATTCGTCGTATTTCGATTTGCAGCTCGGATCAGTACACTGTTAGCCCGGACTTTATATCTAATCAAACATCTTTAGTACAACATCTTCTTCTTCTTCTTCTTCTTCTTCTTCTTCTTTCGGCTTTTCCCTTTTCAGGGGTCGCCACAGCGAGTCATCCTCCTCCATCTCACTCTGTCCACTGCGTCCTCTGTCCTCACCCCAACTACTTCCATGTCCTCTCTAACTGCATCCATATACCTCCTCTTTGGTCTTCCTCTTTGTCTTTTTCCTGGCAGCTGCATATCTAACATCCTTCTACCAATATACCCGCTGTCCCTCCTCTGGACATGTCCAAACCATCTCAGTCTGGCCTCTCTAACTTTATCTCCTAGTTGTTTAACCTGTGCTGTACCTCTGATTATCTCATTCCTAACCTTATCCATCCTTGTCACTCCCAAGGAGAACCTCAACATCTTCATTTCTGCCACTTCCAGTTCCTTCTCCTGTCGTTTTGTCAATGCCACTGTCTCCAAACCATACAACATAGCTGGTCTCACCACTGTCTTGTAAACTCTTCCCTTGACCCCTGCTGTCACCCTTTTGTCACAAATCACTCCTGAAACTTTTCTCCATCCACTCCATCCTGCCTGAACTCTCTTCTTGACCTCTTTACCACACTCCCCATTTTCCTGGACAGTCGACCCTAAGTACTTGAAGTCCTTCACCTTTGTGACTTCTGCTCCTTGTAGCCTCACTGTTCCACCTGTCTCTCTCCCATTCACACACATGTACTTTGTCTTGCTACGGCTGACTTTCATTCCTCTTCTTTCAAGTGCATATCTCCACCTCTCCAAGTTATCTTCCACCTGTTCCCTGTTCTCACCACAGATCACAATATCATCTGCAAACATCATAGTCCATGAAGATTCCTGCCTGACCTCATCTGTTAGTCGGTCCATCACCAAAGCAAACAAGAAGGGGCTCAGAGCCGATCCTTGATGTAGCCCCACCTCCACCTTGAAGCTATCTGTGACTCCTACAGCACATCTCACCACTGTCCTGCTGTCCTCATACATGTCCTGTACCAGTCTGACATACTTCTCCACTACTCCAGATTTCCTCATACAACACCACAGCTCCTCCCTTGACACTCTGTCATACGCTTTTTCTAAATCAACAAAGACACAATGAAGCTCTTTCTGACCCTCTCTGTACTTCTCCATTAGCATCCTCAAAGCAAAGATGGCATCAGTGGTACTCTTTCTTGGCATGAAACCATACTGCTGCTCACAAATAGTTACCTCTTGTCTAAGTCTAGCTTACACAACTCTCTCCCAGATCTTCATTGTGTGGCTCATCAACTTAATTCCTCTGTAGTTGTTACAACTCTGTACATCACCCTTGTTCTTAAAAATTGGCACCAGCACACTTCTCCTCCATTCCTCTGGCATTTTCTCACTCTCAACAATGCCATTGAATAATTGAGTCAAAAACCTCACTGCCATCTCACCTAGACATTTCCATACTTCCACTGGTATGTTATCAGGTCCAACTGCCTTCCCTTTCTTCATCCTCTTCAAAGCTTTCCAAACTTCATTCTCATTGATCTTTTCTACTTCCTGATCCACTGTTCCTATGACCTCTACTCTTCTTTCCCTTTCATTCTTTTCATTAATTAGCTCCTCAAAGTACTCCTTCCATCTTCCCATCACACTCACCTCACTTGCTAGAACATTACCATTCCTATCTTTGACAAGTCTAACCTGCTGCACATCCTTTCCAGCCTGATTCCTCTGTCTGGCCAATCTATACAAGTCCTTCTCTCCTTCCTTAGTGTCCAACCTCTCATACAACTCCTCATACGCCTTCTGCTTTGCCTTTGCTACCTCTCTTTTTGCCTTATGTTTCATTTCCTTATATTCCTGTCTACTTTCATCAGTCCTGTCAATGTCCCATTTCTTCTTGGCTAACCTCTTCCTTTGAATCGCTTCCTGCACTTCACTATTCCACCACCAGGTTTCCTTATCATCTTTTCTCTGTCCAGATGCCACACCAAGTACCTTCCTACCTGTCTCTCTAATCACTGTTGCTGTAGTAGCCCAGTCATCTGGAAGCTCTTTCTTACCACCCAGAGCCTTTACCAGCTCCTCTCTGAACTCTTCACCACATTCCTCCTTCCTCAGCTTCCACCATTTGGTCTTCTTCTCTGATTTGATTCTTTTTCTCTTCTTCACAACAACAGTCATTCTACACACCACCATCCGATGCTGTCTGGCCACGCTCTCCCCTGCCACAACCTTACAGTCCCCAATCTCCGTCAGATTTCCTCTTCTACACAGGATGTAGTCTACTTGTGAACTCCTTCCTCCACTCTTATATGTCACCCTATGTTCCTCCCGTTTTTGGAAATAAGTGTTGACTACAGCCATTTCCATCCTCTTGGCAAAATCCACCACCATCTGTCCTTCCTGGTTCCTTTCCTTAAAACCAAACCTACCCATCACTTCCTCATCTCCTCTGTTTCCTTCACCAACATGACCATTTAGGTCTGCTCCGATCACCACTCTCTCTTCCTTGGGAATACTCTCTATCACTTCATCTAGATCCTTCCAGAACTTCTCTTTTTCCTCTTTCTCACAACCAACCTGTGGAGCATAACCACTGACAACATTCAACATCAGACCTTCTACCTCTACCTTCAGACCCATCACCCTATCTGACACTCTTTTCACCTCTACTACGTTCTTTGCTAACTCCTCTTTCAAGACCACCCCTACTCCATTTCTCTTTCTATCCACACCATGGTAAAACAGTTTAAACCCTGCTCCAATGCTGTAAGCCTTGCTGCCCTTCCACTTGGTCTCTTGAACACATAGAACATCTACCTTCCTTCTCTGCATCATGTCAGCCAGCTCTCTACCTTTGCCTGTCATTGTCCCCACATTTAGAGTTGCCACCCTCAGTCCAACACTCTTGACTTTCCTCCTCTCTTTCTGTCTCCTGACACATTTCCCTCCTCGCAGTCTTCGACTAACAGTAGCACAATTTCCACCAGCACCCTGTTTGTCAACAGCACCAGTGGCGGTCGTTGTTAACCCGGGCCTCGACCGATCCGGTATGGTATCTCTTAGATTAACTCGCATGTTTGTTTTGGCAAAGTGTTTTACGTCGGATGCCCTTCCTGACACAACCCTCACCATTTACCCGGGCTTGGGACCGGCACTAAAGTTACACTGGCATGTGTTCCTTAGTGGCTGGTTAAAGAACCCTAAATAAACATGTTAAATCCTGATCTACACTACATCACTAAACATCCCTGAATAAACATGTTAAACCCTGATCTACACTACATCACTATAACAACCCTAAATAAACATGTTTAACCCTGATCTACACTACATTACTATAACATCCCTAAATAAACATGTTTAACCCTGATCTACACAACATCACTAAACATCCCTAAATAAACATGTTTAACCCTGATCTACACTACATCACTATAACAACCCTAAATAAACATGTTCAATCCTGATCTACACTACATCACTAAACATCCCTGAATAAACATGTTAAACCCTGATCTACACTACATCACTATAACAACCCTAAATAAACATTTTAAACCCTGATCTACACTACATCTTTAGTACAACATACATAAAATATTTAAGTTTTTCTGCTCTACTATAAAATGCAGAGTTTATTGTACTCATTTGAGTACACATTTAAATGTGCTAAAAGATTAAAGTTTACTAAACAAAAAAAAAAACTTCTATCAGATTAACTTAAAGAAGTTAAGTTAAGGTAATTAAACATAAAAACGCCCACCATTTACGTGTAAGTCCGCCTTTTTTCAGCTTGCTGTTTGTGAATCAGGCAAAAATGATTTTCTTGTGTTCGGGTAGCCATTTGTTTTAACTTTTATATCCTATTGTTGCAAATTACTTTTTACTTTTCATTTAAGGCTTTTTGCAAAAGTAAACTTGTCTTTTGTGAAGTGGAACCTTTGTTAAACTAAATGGACGAACATTTTCTTACTCATTATGCTATTTTTGAGTAGCATGTACACCAGTCTGATGGGACTTTTTCCTCTTCCGTCTAATTTTGGTAAGTGTTGTACTTTACTTAACAATTTTGTTTCAAATAAATGATCTTAATGTTGACACTAAATAAATAATCAAACAGCGCTGCTTTATTTTCTCGTGTTTAGGCTACATGCTAGCATGCTAGCCTTCATACGAAGCAAAGAGTGTGCTGGCTTGCTTTATTTTATTCCTTAAATGAATGGTATTAATGTTGATATTAATACTTCTGTTTCTTGTATTTTTTTTTTGTTTTAGAGAGCTGCAGCCAAACGTTAAGAAATCAGCTTGCTGTGTGAAACTGAGTACAGGTTCATGGTTACTGTGAAGAGCTGTTTGTGTTTCATCAGAACTTTATATACAGCTTGTACAGTTTTTAAGATGTTTTCTTGACATGTTGTATTTTAAGTAAATACTTCTGAAGTGAAATAAAGAAAAAGAATGTTATTATTCTGTCTGTTTTTCTATAAACATTTCTAATTGATATTTAAAACGTAATTAACATGAAAACTAAGAAGAAATCAATATTTTTGTCCATTGAGCTCAAGATAATAAGTAGAATTATTGGGAAAATTAGTTGGTATACAGTGGGGCCAAAAAGTATTTAGTCAGCCACTGATTGTGCAAGTTCTCCTACTTAGAAAGATGAGAGAGGTCTGTAATTTTCATCATAGGTACACTTCAACTATGAGAGACAAAATGAGAAAAAAAAATCCAGGAAATCACATTGTAGGATTTTTAAAGAATTTATTTGTAAATTATGGTGGAAAATAAGTATTTGGTCAATAACAAAAGTTCAACTCAATACTTTGTAACATAACCTTTGTTGGCAATGACAGAGGTCAAACGTTTCCTGTAAGTCTTCACCAGGTTTGCACACACTGTAGCTGGTATTTTGGCCCATTCCTCCATGCAGATCTCCTCTAGAGCAGTGATGTTTTGGGGCTGTCGCTGGGCAACACGGTCTCCACAAATTTTCTATGGGGTTGAGGTCTGGAGACTGGCTAGGCCACTCCAGGACCTTGAAATGCTTTTTACGGAGCCACTCCTTCGTTGCCCGAGCAGTGTGTTTGGGATCATTGTCATGCTGGAAGACCCAGCCACGTTCCATCTTCAATGCTCTCACTGATGGAAGGAGGTTTTGGCTTAAAATCTCACGATACATGGCCCCTTTCATTCTTCCCTTAACACGGATCAGTCATCCTGTCCCCTTTGCAGAAAAACAGCCCCAAAGCATGATGTTTCCACCCCCATGCTTCACAGTAGGTATGGTGTTCTTGGGTTTTTCTTCTTCCTCCAAACACGATGAGTTGAGTTTTTACCAAAAAGTTCCATTTTGGTTTCATCTGACCACATGATATTCTCCCAATCCTCTTCTGGATCATTCATATGCTCTCTGGCAAACTTCAGACGGGCCTGGACATGTACTGACTTAAGCAGGGGGACACGCCTGGCACTGCAGGATTTGAGTCCCTCTCGGCGTAGTGTGTTACTGATGGTAGCCTTTGTTACTTTGGTCCCAGCTCTCTGCAGGTCATTCATCAGGTCCCTCCGTGTAGTTCTGGGATTTTTGCTCACCGTTCTCATGATCATTTTGACCGCATGGGATGAGATCTTGACCCCAAGGGAGATTATCAATGGTCTTGTATGTCTTCCATTTTCTTACAATTGTTCCCACAGTTGATTTATTCACACACACCTGCTTGCCTATTGTAGATTCACTCTTCCCAGCCTGGTGCAGGTCTACAATTTTCTTCCTGGTGTCCTTCAACAGCTCTTTGGTCTTGGCCATGGTTGAGTTTGGAGTCTGGCTGTTTGAGGCTGTGGACAGGTGTCTTTTATACAGATAACGAGGTCAAACAGGTGCCATTAATACAGGTAACGAGTGGAGGACAGAAGAGCTTCTTAAAGAAGAAGTTACAGGTCTGTGAGAGCCAGAAATCTTGCTTGTTTGTTATTGACCAAATACTTATTTTCCACCATAATTTAAAAATAAATTCTTTAAAAATCCTACAATGTGATTTCCTGGATTTTTTTTTCTCATTTAGTCTCTCATAATTGAAGTGTACCTATGATGAAAATTACAGACCTCTCTCATCTTTCTAAGTAGGAGAACTTGCACAATCAGTGGCTGACTAAATACTTTTTGACCCCACTGTAACAAAAAAAATAAAGTTTAATCAACTTGCCTTTTAGATGTAATAACTTAATGTTTTATGTTATGTTAACTCAAGTTTTCATTATACATTACTTAACTTTTTGAAGGCAAGCGGTTTCCTCAAATGTTTTAAGTAGATTGAACTTATCCGGGCTTACAGTGTAGAACGGATTTTTGGCGTTGTTGCCTTGGAAAAAAAGTGGTCGTCCAGAGCTATTTTTGGATAGGCATAAAAAGCTTGTTGATACAAACGTTAGAGAGACCTGTGTTTTAGATCAGCTTTAGCACTGGGCACATAATTAGCCGTTTGCACTATTTCTTAGGCTAATTTGACCGTTTCATGATTGAGCTATGCCAAACCTGTAAAGGGCATGCTTGTCAGGTGGATTTTTACAGTGTTTTTTTTTCTTTTTTTGTAGATTAATTTGAAATGATCATTTTTTTCTTCTGTTTTGGTTGAACCAAGTGTTTTTCTATTTTTATTTTCAGGCAAATGTCGGCGTGGTCGTTTTGATGTTGCAGAATAGCGGCGTTTGTGTTCGGTGAGGTTTGTGCTGGTGTGATGAGTAGACGAGTGGAGCTCACCGTGAGTTTGAACGGTGTGTGATTCGGTGTCTCTGTTCGGCGGTGCCTCTGGACCTCATACTTACCTGGCAGGGGCGAGACCATGATCAAGAAGGTGGTTCACCCAGGGCGAGGCTCAGCCATTGCACTCCGGTTGTGCTCACCGCTGCGAATTCCACAAATGTGGGAATCTCGACTGCATAATTTCTGATAGTGGGGGACTGCGTTCGCGCTTTTCCCTGATTTCTGTGGTGGCAAAGATAGAGATTTTCGTTCTGATTCGTTGTTCTTTTGCGTGCAGCTCCGATCAATTGGACAGATTCGTGGTGTTATTGCGTGGGGAAAAAAGTGGTCGTTCAGAGCTATTTTTGGATAGGCAGCGTTTACCTAAAAAGCTTGTTGATACAAACGTGAAATAGAACGCTAATTTCTGATATTGAGGGACCGCGTTCGCGCTTTCCCTTGATTTGTGTGGTGGCAAAGCAAGAGCTTGTAAAATTGAGCGAGACCGTATTCATTTTGTTTCTTGTTCTGTATGATTTTGATTCTGATTCGTCGTATTTCGATTTGCAGCTCGGATCAGTACACTGTTAGCCCGGACTTTATATCTAATCAAACATCTTTAGTACAACATACATAAAATATTTAAGTTTTTCTGCTCTACTATAAAATGCAGAGTTTATTGTACTCATTTGAGTACACATTTAAATGTGCTAAAAGATTTAAGTTTACTAAACAAAAAAAAAAACTTCTATCAGATTAACTTAAAGAAGTTAAGTTAAGGTAATTAAACAGAAAAACGCCCACCATTTACGTGTAAGTCCGCCTTTTTTCAGCTTGCTGTTTGTGAATCAGGCAAAAATGATTTTCTTGTGTTCGGGTAGCCATTTGTTTTAACTTTTATATCCTATTGTTGCAAATTACTTTTTACTTTTCATTTAAGGCTTTTTGCAAAAGTAAACTTGTCTTTTGTGAAGTGGAACCTTTGTTAAACTAAATGGACGAACATTTTCTTACTCATTATGCTATTTTTGAGTAGCATGTACACCAGTCTGATGGGACTTTTTCATCTTCCGTCTAATTTTGGTAAGTGTTGTACTTTACTTAACAATTTTGTTTCAAATAAATGATCTTAATGTTGACACTAAATAAATAATCAAACAGCGCTGCTTTATTTTCTCGTGTTTATGTTACGGGGGGTGGGGGTAGGGATTACTGGATCCAAGTGCAGAGTGTATTTTTTGTGTTATTTTATTTATTTATATAAATATTTATTTAGTTGTTTATTTATTTGTTATAAACAGAATCGAATAAGTATACCAACCTGTATACTTACACTGATAATCACGATATTCAAATGAAATAATGAACGTATGTGACTTTGGGTCGTACTGGATTCGAACCGCGGTCGCTTGCACCACAACCCAGCGCGTTATCCGTGCGCCACTGAGCCGGATGGATGAGTGAATGGAAAACCGCTACAAAAGCGGCAGAAATGTAAAGGCGGCAAATCGCAAACAAAGGAGACGCCAACTGTGGCGTGCTCAAACAAAGGAAACTTCTGAAATATAAATAAACTTAACTCAGATTCCTCCCCACGCTCCCGTGGAGAGATAGTTGTGTTCTCTTTCGAAAGAAACAAAAACTTAAGTGCTTGTGTAACTGAAAAGTTTTAACAAACTGAAAATGAGCGTCTATTGACTCAGCCCAGTTATCTCGCTTTCTTTTTACTCTTATTTTTCCCTTTAACTCGATTCCTTTTTTTTTCTTCTCCTTTTCCGTTTTTTCTTTCTTTCGACTTTCTAATTGTGCTGCACTCTTCTATGTTTAGTTTCTCTTCTCTTTCCTTTTTTCTCTCTTCCTTTTCGTTCACTTCCTTTTCTTTTACTTTCTTTTTTACTTTCACTCTTATCTATACCCACCTTGGCTGATCGCACTGAAACAACGGTGCGACGCTGGCTGCTGTCAGACACAGGGTTTATATGCAGTGCCGCACAGCTGAGCCTGGTTGGCGCTGATTGCCGCTGGGGTTTCTGGGAATTGGAGTTCTGAACCCCAGATCCTCCAGCTCTTACCCTGCGCCGCCCAGGCCCCCTGCTGGCGGTCGACTGCACCGGCGGGACTCTTACAGAACCCCCCCCTCTAGGGGCGGCTCCCGACGTCCCCAAACCAGCAGCTCTGTCACGTCGGAACTCCCGGATTAATTCCGGATCCAGGATCCGGCGCGCCGGGACCCATGTTCGTTCCTCAGGCCCATATCCCTCCCAGTCTACTAAATACTGGGTGCTACCCCTTACCCGGCGAGAATCTAACAACCGGCGAACTGTGTACGCCGGAGCCCCACCTATGAGGCGTGGTCCTGGGGGAGTGTTGCCTGGTGCTGGGGCACCACACACAAAAGGCCTGAGGTGTGAAACATGGAAGGTGGGGTGGACCCTCATGTTTGGTGGCAGGCGCAAGCGGTATGTCACTGGATTGATGCGCCTTTCCACCTTGAAGGGCCCCACAAAGCGGGGCGCCAATTTGCGTGACTTCACCCGAAGTGGCAGATCCCGGGTGGAGAGCCAGACACGTTGGCCAACGCGGAAAGTTGGGGCGTCACGCCGCTTCCGATCCGCGACTTGTTTTCTGGCTGCCGTGACTGCCTGGAGGGAAGTGCGAGCCCTCTGCCAGGCTCTACGACAGCGACGGACATACTGATCAGCAGACGGTACCCCCACCTCCCTTTCTTGATCCGCAAACATGGGTGGCGAATACCCAAATTGGCACTCGAAAGGCGACATGCTTATGGACGAGTGCCAAAGGGTGTTATGGGCGTATTCAGCCCATGGCAGTTGATCCACCCAGGAGGCAGGGTTGTTTGCTGTCAGGCAGCGTAACATTTGGCCTAGGTCCTGGTTCACCCTCTCTGTCTGGCCGTTGGATTCCGGGTGGAACCCGGAGGCAAGACTTACCGTGGCCCCCATTCGTTGGCAAAAGGCTTTCCAGAACCGACTAGCAAACTGGGGTCCTCTGTCTGATACAAGGTCACTGGGCATCCCGTGTACCCGGACCACATGTTGGAGTAGCAGATCAGCTGTCTCCTTGGCAGAAGGAAGTTTGGGCAGAGCCACAAACTTGCAGGCCTTGGAGAAGCGATCTACAATAACCAGGATGACCCTGTTGCCTTTAGAGGGGGGTAAACCAGTCACAAAATCCATGGAGATGTGCGACCATGGGCGTGTTGAAATGGGCAATGGCTGGAGGAGCCCTGGGGGCCTGGACCTAGGCGATTTGTTTCTTGCGCACACCTCGCAAGAAGCTATATGGGCGCGGACGTCTTTTTCCATCCCTGGCCACCAGAAGCGTCTCCGAAGGAATTCCAGAGATCTGCCAACTCCTGGGTGTCCAGAGAATGGGGAGGAGTGTCCCCACTGCATAACCTGCTGTCGGGCCGACGTGGGAACGTACTGGCGTCCACTAGGTCCACCACCGGGATCTGGCTCTTGGCGAAGAGCTTCCCGAATGGTGTCTTCTATTCCCCAGCGGAGGGGAGCCAGGATTTGTGGAGCTGGTATAATGGGCTCCGGCGAGGGGTCAGAACCAGGAGGTGCCCATTGTCTGGACAGAGCATCGGGTTTGGTGTTCTTAGAACCCGGTCTGTATGACAACAGAAAATTGAAGCGTCCGAAAAATAAGGCCCATCTGGCCTGTCGGGGATTTAGGCGCTTGGCCTGCTGTATATAAGCCAGGTTTTTGTGGTCTGTCCAGACCACAAATGGATGTTTGGCCCCCTCCAGCCAGTGCCTCCACTCTTCCAACGCAAGTTTGACAGCTAGGAGTTCCCTATCTCCAATGCTGTAGTTGCGCTCCGCTGGGGTTAGCCTGTGTGAATAGAAGGCACAGGGATGAAGCTTTTTGTTTGGCCCTAGACGCTGCGAGAGTACCGCTCCCACAGCCACGTCCGATGCATCCACCTCCACAATGAATGGTTCTTCAGAGTCAGGTAACTGAAGGACCGGTGGCGATGTCAGTCTTGCTTTAACCTCTTCAAAGGCTTTCTGTGCTTCCAAAGTCCAGCGAAAGGGCCCTGGGGTCTTCCGGGTAAGAGCAGTAAGGGGTGCCGCTATGGTACTGAAATTATGCACAAACCGTCGGAAGAAATTAGCAAACCCCAGGAAGGACTGGACTTGCCTAAGAGAGGTAGGACGGGGCCATTCTGTCACAGCTTTAAATTTTGCTGGGTCCATCCGGAGGGTGCCTTTTGATATTACAAAGCCCAGAAATGACACTGTCTCAGTGTGAAACACGGACTTCTCTAACTTGACGTAAAGATGGTTCTCCAAAAGTAATTGGAGAACCCGCCGGACATGCCCTTCATGTTCTTCGAGAGACCGACTGTAAATGAGTATGTCATCCAGGTAGACATATACGTACCTGTCTAAGGCCTCTCTCAACACGTCATTAATCAGGCGCTGAAAGACTGCCGGGGCATTCATAAGGCCAAAGGGCATAACGCGGTACTCATAATGCCCTGAGGGGGTTATGAAGGCAGTCTTCCACTCATCCCCCTGCCTTATGCGGATCAGGTTGTAGGCACTGCGCAAGTCCAGCTTTGAAAATACGGATGCTTGCTGCAGTGCCTCAAAGGCCGTCTGCATGAGGGGCAGGGGGTAGCGATATTTTATGGTAATGGCATTAATCCCTCTATAATCTATACAGGGCCGGAGCCCCCCATCTTTTTTACCAACAAAAAAGAATCCTGCACCTGCAGGTGATGAGGAGGGTTGGATAAACCCTGCCTCGAGAGCCTCCCGAATATAATTGTCCATGGCGGTTCGTTCAGGAGGGGACAGTGCAAACAATCTTCCCCTGGGTGGTGTGGTGCCCGGTAGAAGATTGATAGCACAGTCATACGGCCTGTGAGGGGGAAGAACTTGTGCCTTGGCCTTACTAAACACTTCTTTCAGATCCCAGTAGATACTGGGAACTTGTGAGAGATCGGGTATCAGGGGCATCTGGGGCTTTGATGTGCCCAAGGCTTGTCCTGAAAACCCTAAACAGGTCCCCTGACACTGGGGGCCCCACGCATATACTGACCGTGTTGCCCAGTCGATACGGGGGTTGTGCGACTGGAGCCAAGGGTATCCCAATACTAACTGCAAGTGGGGGGCCTGTGTCAGGTATAATTCCACCTGCTCTAAGTGAGAGCCCACCTGCATGGTCAGGGGTTTAGTGCGGTGAATGACCTGACCCGATCCTATAGCCCGACCATCGATGGCAAGAATGGGTAGTGGGTGGTCCAGGGACTCTGGAAGTCCCAAAGACAAGGCCAGTGAGGAATCAATAAAACTGCCAGCGGCCCCAGAGTCTACAAAGGCCCTTAATTCAGTGTGCCTTTGAGGGGGCCATGATAATGTGACTGGGAGGAGAAGGCCAGAAGTGGGGGACCCGGTACGGTCTAAACCCGACCCCCCTGATCGGGGTAGACCCTTCCGTTTCCCGACGCCTGTCCCACACCAGACGAAGGACGAGCGACCCTTGAACTCGGCAGGCGGGTACCTCCAAGCTGCATGGGCTCTGGTACTTCCTGCGGGGGTACCGTTTGCTCTGGAGGACCCTGCCAGGACTGTCCAGATCTAGGGGTAAAAGTACTTCTCGCCCGCTCTCTGGCCCTCTGGCGCAGACGGTTATCTAGGCGGATGCACAACTCATAGAGCGCAGAAAGAGTGGAGGGCAGATCACGAGTGGCCAGTTCATCCCTTATCCTGCCATTAAGCCCCCGCTGAAATATTGCTATTAGGGCTTCCTCATTCCACTTGCTTTCTGCTGCCAGAGTGCGAAAGTCAATCACATAATCTGCTACCGAACGAGCACCCTGAAAGAGCTCCAGTAGGCGGGGCCCGGCCTCCTTTCCACCAACGGGCTGGTAGAAAGTTTGACGTAGGGCCTCGATAAAAGCCTGGCTGGTAGTGCATTCTGGGGAACCCTGTTCCCAGAGGGCAGTGGCCCAGGTCAGCGCTCTGCCTGTGAGGAGAGATACCATAAACGCCACTTTTGATCGCTCGGTAGGAAACCGGGATGGCTGCTGCTCAAATACCAACGAGCACTGTAACAGGAATCCCCTGCACTTCTCTGGTTCTCCTGCATAGCGCTCAGGGTTTGCCACCTGAGAGTCCTCTCTGACCGGGACTTGGTCTGGAGAGGAGGTGGCCACCTGAGGAGGGCGCTGTTCAGCAGCCGCAGCCACGGCCTGTTCAGTGTGACATTTAACTAATATTGTCAACAGCTGCATCATCTCGTGCAGCAGTTGCTCATGTCGACCAATGGCTGATCCCTGATGTTGTAGAGCTTCTTTAATGGGTTTTAGCTCCGCTGGATCCATACTTTGGTCGCACCGTTCTGTTACGGGGGGTGGGGGTAGGGATTACTGGATCCAAGTGCAGAGTGTATTTTTTGTGTTATTTTATTTATTTATATAAATATTTATTTAGTTGTTTATTTATTTGTTATAAACAGAATCGAATAAGTATACCAACCTGTATACTTACACTGATAATCACGATATTCAAATGAAATAATGAACGTATGTGACTTTGGTTCGTACTGGATTCGAACCGCGGTCGCTTGCACCACAACCCAGCGCTTTATCCGTGCGCCACTGAGCCGGATGGATGAGTGAATGGAAAACCGCTACAAAAGCGGCAGAAATGTAAAGGCGGCAAATCGCAAACAAAGGAGACGCCAACTGTGGCGTGCTCAAACAAAGGAAACTTCTGAAATATAAATAAACTTAACTCAGATTCCTCCCCACGCTCCCGTGGAGAGATAGTTGTGTTCTCTTTCGAAAGAAACAAAAACTTAAGTGCTTGTGTAACTGAAAAGTTTTAACAAACTGAAAATGAGCGTCTATTGACTCAGCCCAGTTATCTCGCTTTCTTTTTACTCTTATTTTCCCCTTTAACTCGATTCCTTTTTTTTTCTTCTCCTTTTCCGTTTTTTCTTTCTTTCGACTTTCTAATTGTGCTGCACTCTTCTATGTTTAGTTTCTCTTCTCTTTCCTTTTTTCTCTCTTCCTTTTCGTTCACTTCCTTTTCTTTTACTTTCTTTTTTACTTTCACTCTTATATATACCCACCTTGGCTGATCGCACTGAAACAACGGTGCGACGCTGGCTGCTGTCAGACACAGGGTTTATATGCAGTGCCGCACAGCTGAGCCTGGTTGGCGCTGATTGCCGCTGGGGTTTCTGGGAATTGGAGTTCTGAACCCCAGATCCTCCAGCTCTTACCCTGCGCCGCCCAGGCCCCCTGCTGGCGGTCGACTGCACCGGCGGGACTCTTACAGTTTAGGCTACATGCTAGCGTGCTAGCCTTCATACGAAGCAAAGAGTGTGCTGGCTTGCTTTATTTTATTCCTTAAATGAATGGTATTGAGGTGTCTGGAAGGTTCATATAAAATAATTTGGTCAGATATCTCTTTTTAATATTCCTCTTAAAACAATCTCATATATAGGTTATTGTGTAGAATGCAATTTGCAAAAGAGGCTGTGTTGGACTGTTTCCCACACTTCTGGGATGCCTCTCATGAGACCTCTACATTCCATAAGGAGGCCGGGGTGTATTCGGTTGCAATCCCACATCTGGGATCCATTTGAAATGCATACATTTCTGTTATTCTATAGAAAATATATTAATCACACAGAGGCCCTAACTGTCAGTAGGAGTGTGGGAACCTCTGCTGAGTTGTAAGAAAATGACCCACCCTATGTTTTTGTCTGAATATTCAAGTATTTAAGGAGAAGCAAATGTCTTCGAAGTCAGAGAGAGAAATATTCGGCTACAAACTCTCTCTCCGGACAAAGCTGTTCGATCGATGCGGTTTTATTCTGTAATAAACTTCTTAATTACAAATAAGACGTGTCAACGGAGTCGTCATTTCATCATCGGCACCTCATCGCTAAGACACTTCAGATGGCGTCACGAACAGGATTCTGATGTGGCTACTTCACCTCTGATAACATAACGACATCAGGTGAGCGTTCTATTTTGTGACATTGGGCGCGAGCCTGTGTGTTGTACACTGTGGTGTTTGGCTGCACCGAAACGATCTTGTGTGTGCTATGACGTGTGGATGGTGGAATGATGCTCCGTCTAAATTTGAGGTTTATTGCGTAGTAAACGTTGCAATAAAGGGGGGTTTAAGTTTAAGTAGAAGTAAGAGAAAAAGAAAAGTGTGTGGATAGCCTTAATTAGTAACGGTTACAGTGTGTTAATACGCCATGCGAGATTATTGAGTTTTGGGCCCAATAGACTTTATGGCGGTAAGACGTGGATATTGACCATTGCGTGAACATTGGCTAGATAGTTGTAAAAATAAGAGGAGAACAATGAAGCTCTGAGCACGGGGACATAGGACTAAGAATAAGAGATGAAGTTAAGGATTAAGATAAATTTAAGGTTAATAGGAAACAGAGAAGAATAGAGAATACAAAGGTAAATAAGAGGAAAGTGAAGAGATTTTAAGGAAATGGAGGAATAGTTCAGTAATAGGAAAAGAGGTTAAAATGTTTAAAGGCATAGACGAATAGCGCTAAAAGGGATAAACAGAGTTAAAAAGATTAAGAGAATAATAGGAAAAGCATGCTTGTGTTAAAAAAGAAATAGGAAAAAGGGTTAACTCATTATTTAAAATTGAGTGAGTGAGAGAGAGAGAGACAGGGTGTGTCTTTCTGGGTTTTGTGTGTGCGTAGGTCCTTCATGTATGTGTGTGTAAGAGCTTTAGGTCTATGTGTGTGCGTTTGTGTGTGTGTGAACCCCCTTGTGTGATAAGAAGAAGGAGGGGTGTTATGTGTGTGTGGTGTGTAAGAGCATGAAGTTGATTTGTGTGCATTTGTGTAATGTGTGGCGCCTGTCTTAAGTGTTAGTGTGTAATTATTTTAATAGATTACATTGGTGGATAGTAGGAGATATAGTGAGTTTAGATGTAGTATTTATTTAAAGACAATGAGCCCTTGAAGAAGATTTGTGTTATTAAGTAATAAGTAATTTTAATAAGCTTCTTCAAGAAGGACAGTTAATGTTAATTAGTTAATGATAATTAATGAGCTTTCTTGGGAGGTTAAATAAGTTAAATAACTCATGAGCCTCAGAGATGAGAGGACATTGTGTAGTTAAAATACATAAACTCCCAAAGAGAGACATAGTGCTTTAGGAATGGAGAGATATTATTGAAGTGGAAACTAGATGTTTTATTGAAGAAGTATAGAGTGATATTATGGCGTAGTGTTTAAATGTGGACAACATTCGTTGTAGAAGAAGGGATTGATATACAACTTGCGTAAGGCATGTGTGTGTGTGTGAGAAACAGAAAAGTGGGGGCTAATGTGGCGTTCCCCTGTGTGAGTGTGTGTGTGTGGGAAGAGAGACGGTACCACATGGTTAAGAATAAGGAAATCAAGTGGTATGGAGAGCTGTCAATCATAGTGATTGGAGGGAGTCGTCTAGTGTGAGGTTGTGTGTAATATGAGTAATGATGGAAACCAGATGGTTCTAAGTGTGGTAAAGAGAGGTTTTTGTTACAATCAAGAGGAAGTAGAGAAAATAAAATGCATGTAATTGAGACTTGTAGTTCAAGGAGTAAAAGTAATCGTAAAAGAGTTTAAGATGACCTAATTAATCAGGGGTTAATTTAAGGAGGGAAAAAGGTGTGTAACTGCAATGCTTAGCTGTTGTGTTTGTGAAAGATAACCCGAATGCAAATGCTCGAGTGTGTAAAAGTTTATTGAAGTGAAGGAAAAAATCTGAGCAAAGTTGTGAATTAATAGAGTGCTGTTTTATAAAAGACTTTATAAAATTTGCCCTGTTTTCCGATTCTTGTGTGTTCATATGAGACGACTACAAAGTGAGTTTCTGTGAGCAGAGGAGAAGGAGGGGTGATTCTCCCCTTGTGTGTGCAGCGCGGAGTGGAGGTGCTGTTGTACAATAAGGACTGAAGTGTGATGACATCATACATCTAATCAGGCCAGTGTTCCTGTTTATTATCACAAACTCTGTTATCCAATACCTGCATTCTCAGTGTATTTTTATGATGATTATTATTAGTACAAATTTGGTCTGATTTTACAATATAGGCTATTTTTTAATTTACATCTATTTGGGTATACAAGAGTATGTGTATTTGTTTACACTACATGATATAGTTTTAGAGAGAAAAGGCTTGGCAACAGACTGATCGTCTATAGGAATATACTAAACTTTGATTGCTAATGTGAGTTTTATTGTCTGTGCATGATTTCTGATCTGAGCTGTGTTGGGGTTTGATATTGAGACTATTTGTTGGTTTGAGGTGAATGAATATGAGAATTGGTGAGAAATAGGTGATTGTTTGTTGCAAATAGGAATATATTTGTTGATAGTTGGTCCCTTGTGGGAGTGTGTGAGTTTGTGTTTCATATGGGATAGGACTTTCTTTTATTTGGGGGATTAATTGAGTGAGCTTTTGCTTACAATTTGATAGATTCTTTGGGTGTTTGGTTATTATAATAGGAGATGCTTAGTGTTGTGGATGGTTGTCACCTTTGGAGTTGGCAAATTCATTTTAGGTTTTATTGACTGTGTCAAATCAGTTGCTTATGAAATAAAGGAGTGGTAATTGAAATAGTTTTAAGTAGTTATAGTGACTAGTCTTATTTTTTGCAATAAGGGTACATAAGGAAGTCATTACAATGTCGGAGAAGGACGCTAAAATTGCGAAGGTTATTACTCCTGTTGATGTGATACAGAAGAATAACTCTTTAGTTAAAGGCATCCCAAAGATGATGGAGAAGTGGAATAAGCGTTGGCCTGAGATTAACCAACCTTGGCCATTGGAGGGAACGTTTAATCCAGATGTAATTAATACAATGCAGGTGCTTGTGTCTACATATAAAGCTGATCAAAAGAAGGGTAAAAAAGGCGAAAAACGTAAAGAAAAAAGACAAGAGGAGCTTGGCATTCTCCAGTTGTTTGAGAATGAAGGGCAGAAGCGGATGAGAGCTGCAAAAGAGAAGAGAGATAGAGGTGCAGAAGAAATAGAAAAAAGCACAAAAGAAATAGAAAAACGAATGGCGAAATCAATGTGCCTTTTTCACATGTGGACTCAGTGAAAAAAACCCCTCCCTATCAGAAGAATGTGAAATTTGAGGAGGTTTATCCCCAGCTCCCAGTGATCAGTCAGGAGGGCGATTATCAAATCAGAAATGAGGATGATCGAATAATAGAAATGGGACAAGCGGAAACAACCATAAAGATGTACCCAAGTTCTAAAAGTAAGAAGAAGACGACATCTTTGAAAACTAAGGGTGAGCTGAGGATCAGGCGGATGGAATTTGAAGATGATGAAGATCGAAGTGATCTGGAGGAGGTCATGGGAGGATATGACCCTGCAGTCAGGAAGATATTGGCTAAAGCGGAAAAGAGAGGAGATAAAACAAGGAGGAGAGAAGACTCAGGGGATGAAAGCTCTAAGGAGAGTGAAAATGGAGGTAGCGATAGTGATTCAGATGGTCCTATGTATTCAAGAGGGTTTTTTCCTGCAACATCCAGCACTAGAATTGAGGACAAACAGAAGGCTTTAAGAAAGGTGGGAAAAAGTATAGATCAATGTCTTTCACGCTTGGAAGAATCTACTAGTCCGGAAGGCCGGAAAGAGCTGGAGGAGCAATTAAGGGAATTGCAGATACAGAAGAAAGAATTGCAGAAAGAAGACTCCAAACAAGTGGACAGAAAGTATGTGTTGCGTTCAAGAAAAGGGAAGTCACTGGAGAAGATGTGTCCAGTGGTCATCCGAGGACAGAGTTTGGAGTACAAGCCTTGGCAGAATACAGATATGTCAGATATACTTGAGAAGTTGCCTACTCTTCAGGATGGAGCACATCCTTGGATTTCAAAGCTGGAAGAGATTATGGTGGGGACACAATCGGCTATAGGAGATATTAAGAGACTTCTAGCTAATCTCCTTGGGGTTCCAGCCATGGAGGAGCTTCTACAGAAAGCAGGGCTTAATCGATATGTGGGGACTGCTGTGAATGACCCGGAGCTGTTTTCTGCGAATAGAGGTCGAGTAAAATTTCCGAAGAGGAGGATTTAGGGGCCAACCGAGGACTTTTGAGGGACCTGTGAACCCTTACAGGGGCCCGGAGCAAGGATTTTAGAGGTGCCCAGAGGACCCAAAAGGGGGGTGTCAGCTGGTAGCATCAGGGTCGGAGAAAGATCCAACAATAGAGGTGAAAGTAAATAATAGACCTTTGGAAATGATGGCGGATAGTGGAGCGGCTTTCACCTGTATTCGACCTGAAGATGCTATACATCTCCCTATGTCTAATCAATGGATTAGGACAATTGGGTTTGAGGGAATAAAACAGCTGGTACCTCTCACGAAACCGATTGAGCTTTGTTATAAAAATCTGAAGACTACAATACCTATATTGGTATCAGAACATACACCTATTGCACTTTTGGGAAGAGATGCTTTATGTAGATTGAACTGTACGATAAAGTGTACACCTGACGGCTGCCTGGTGGAAGTGCCAAATGATGTGGTGCACCAATTGTTGATGTCAGTGGAGACTGAGGTCTCTTCAGTATTCTGGATTGGAAATCTTGGTGCAGAATTTTTGGAGCCCGCCAAGTTGTGGGAGAAGTTTATTGTAGCAAACATGCCTGATGCGAAGCTCCCGGAGTATCCATATCACTGTACGCTTAAGTATTTCAAGGATGCTGCCCAATCGAATTCAGAGGAATGGTTGAAATGTCAACCGAAGCAAGTTCAACTTCGTTCGTGCTGCATAGTTTTGGGACCACAAGGGGCAGCTATGAAGATAGATAGAGATGATTATTTGTCCAAGGAGTTTGATATTGAAAAGAGTGTCCCACATGTGACTTTGTTGATGTCTGAAGATTATGAGCAGAAGCATATAGGAGAAATGATGGTGCAAGCAGAGGAAGCTGTTTTTCTACCGATGAAGGAGAATCTTGCCATCTGGAGGAGCGAGGACCAGCGATTTATTAAGATTATCATTTCTGCTCAAGGGCAGGGACAGCCACAAACTGTGCGGATGACGCATGAGTCCATTTGCAGTGCTAAGATGGATGGACACTCTATGAAAGAAGAGATGCTGCAACAAGTTCCAGAATGTTTATGGTCTCAGCATAGTGCTGATATTGGACTGGTGAAGTCAGCTCAACCAGTGAAAGTTGAACTACGACCAGGAGTTAAACTTCCTTGGAGGAACCAGTATCCATTGAAAGAAGAGGCAATTCGGGGGATTGGACCACAAATTGAAGGACTTTTGAAAGCAGATGTTTTGAAGATAACACAAAATCCTCAGAGTAATACGCCTTTGTTGCCTGTGAAGAAGCCAGACGATTCTTATCGCCTGGTACATGATTTAAGAGCAGTGAATGAAGTAGTGGCTGATTTTCCAGCAGAAGTGCCGGATCCGCATACTCTGTTAGCTCAAATGCCTCCAGATGCGACACATTTTACAGTGATAGATTTATGTGGTGCGTTTTTTAGTGTTCCACTTGGTATAGAAAGTTGGGGTTTATTTGGATTCACATACAGAGGTCAGTTCTATGAGTATAAGAGGTTGCCACAAGGATTTAAACATAGTCCTCATATATTCAATAAAGTGTTAAAGGATGATTTGGCAGGAATAGATCAGATACTGAAAAGCACGGTTATTCAGTATGTGGATGATATTATTATTTGTTCACTAGATGAGCAAACATGTCACAAGGACTCAGTTAGGTTGTTACAGATACTGGCAGAGAAGGGGCATAAGGTCTCTCTGAAAAAAGCTGCAGTATTGTCAGGAGAGAGTGGTTTATTTGGGACAAACAATAACACAGGGACATAGAAGTATTGCTGATAGTCAGGTGGAAGCTATTCGCAAGGCTCCAAAGCCTAGAACGGTCAGAGAAATGATGAAATTTCTGGGTATTGCTGGCTATTCTTCAGCATGGGTAGAGGATTATGCTAGTTTAACGGGGCCTTTGAGAGCTATGATTAAAGATACAGGGAATGCTCAATTGCATTGTAATCTTTCGTGGACACAGGATGGCCTTTTGGCTTTTGAGACGATCAAAAGGAGGTTACAGGAGGCTCCAGCGCTAGCGCTTCCAGACTATTCTAGGAATTTTCTGTTGTATGTGTCTACGTCTATTGGGGGTAAATATGCATGTGCAGTTCTTTGTCAGCCAACAGGAACAGGAACAAGCCCTCAACCTGTTTCTTATTATTCTACTGCGTATTCAGAAGTAGAATTGGGGTTACCCCTGTGCTACAGAGCAATGGTGGGAGTTTCTTTGATGTATGATAAAGCATCATCTGTTACGATGGGATATCCAGTAACAATTCTTACCCATCATAGCCTTAGAAATCTTTTGAATTATGGCAAGTATACCTTGACTATGCCTAGGCTTAGGGACTATCATAGACTCTTAGAGCAGGAAGATGTCACTTTAGTGAGGTGTGTTACAGTGAACCCAGCTGAGACTTTGCCAACTCCTGAGGATGGTGAACCGCATGATTGTGTTCAGGAAGCAGAGAGGTATATGAAACTTAGGTCAGATTTGCAAGCTCTCCCACTGCATGAAGCAGATGTAGAATATTGGACTGATGGATCTTGTTATCGTGTGGGAGATAAGTTGAGTACTGGTTATGCAGTAGTGAAAGCCCAAGGAGCTGGATTTGTTATTGAGAAGGCTGAAGTAGTACCGCAGCCTGCATCTGCGCAGCTTTGCTGAACTTGTGGGGCTAACCGAAGCATGTTTGTTGGCGGAAGGTAAGCGAGTGACAATATATACTGATTCCGCCTATGCGCACAATGTGTGTCATTTGTTTGGATCAGTGTGGAAGAACAGAGGGTTTAAGAAAACTGATGGTTCCCCAATACAGCATCATGCTCAAATAATGAAACTGTTGTATGCTATGATGAAGCCCAAGGAAATAGCAATAGCTAAATGTGCAGCACATAAAAAGGATATGTCAAGGGTCACACAAGGAAATAAAGCAGCTGATGAAGCTGCAAAGGCAGTTTCAGGTGCAGATAAAGTGGGTGAAGTGTTTCTGGTTACGCATGAAGTGAATTTGGAAGAGAAAATTACACTTAAGGATGTGATTTTACTTCAGGAAGCTGTTCCTGAAGTGGATAAACAGTTGTGGCTAGACCGTGGTGCCACCAAGGATTCTACTGGTCTTTGGAGAAATCATGAGGGATTGATAGTAGCACCTCCAGACCTGTTAGGTCTAATGATTCAAGAAGCACATGGGTTGGCTCATGTTGCAAGAGGGGAAGTTAAACGTAAGATTACAAAGGAGTATGGTTTTTGGGCACCATGTCTGCTTGAGCAGATTGATTATGTTATAGGTAGATGTACTATCTGTCTGAAAAATAATGTTCGAAGGGGAGTGATGGTTCCTCCTGTTTACATCCCAACTCCGAGAGGTCCTATGCGTGAGTTGGTTGTGGACTTTGTGGATATGATAAAGCCAGTTGGAGGAAAGAGGTACAGTGTATCACAAAAGTGAGTACACCCCTCACATTTCTGCAAATATTTCATTATATCTTTTCATGGGACAACACTATAGACATGAAACTTGGATATAACTTAGAGTAGTCAGTGTACAGCTTGTATAGAAGTGTAGATTTACTGTCTTCTGAAAATAACTCAACACACAGCCATTAATGTCTAAATGGCTGGCAACATAAGTGAGTACACCCCACAGTGAACATGTCCAAATTGTGCCCAAATGTGTCGTTGTCCCTCCCTGGTGTCATGTGTCAAGGTCCCAGGTGTAAATGGGGAGCAGGGCTGTTAAATTTGGTGTTATGGGTACAATTCTCTCATACTGGCCACTGGATATTCAACATGGCACCTCATGGCAAAGAACTCTCTGAGGATGTGAGAAATAGAATTGTTGCTCTCCACAAAGATGGCCTGGGCTATAAGAAGATTGCTAACACCCTGAAACTGAGCTACAGCATGGTGGCCAAGGTCATACAGCGGTTTTCCAGGACAGGTTCCACTCGGAACAGGCTTCGCCAGGGTCGACCAAAGAAGTTGAGTCCACGTGTTCGGCGTCATATCCAGAGGTTGGCTTTAAAAAATAGACACATGAGTGCTGCCAGCATTGCTGCAGAGGTTGAAGACGTGGGAGGTCAGCCTGTCAGTGCTCAGACCATACGCCGCACACTGCATCAACTCGGTCTGCATGGTCGTCATCCCAGAAGGAAGCTGACGCACAAGAAAGCCAGCAAACAGTTTGCTGAAAACAAGCAGTCCAAGAACATGGATTACTGGAATGCCCTGTGGTCTGACGAGACCAAAATAAACTTGTTTGGCTCAGATGGTGTCCAGCATGTGTGGCGGCGCCCTGGTGAGAAGTACCAAGACAACTGTATCTTGCCTACAGTCAAGCATGGTGGTGGTAGCATCATGGTCTTGGGCTGCATGAGTGTTGCTGGCACTGGGGAGCTGCAGTTCATTGAGGGAAACATGAATTCCAACATGTACTGTGACATTCTGAAACAGAGCATGATCCCCTCCCTTCGAAAACTGGGCCTCATGGCAGTTTTCCAACAGGATAACGACCCCAAACACAACCTCCAAGATGACAACTGCCTTGCTGAGGAAGCTGAAGGTAAAGGTGATGGACTAAACCCAATTGAGCACCTGTGGCGCATCCTCAAGTGGAAGGTGGAGGAGTTCAAGGTGTCTAACATCCACCAGCTCCGTGATGTCATCATGGAGGAGTGGAAGAGGATTCCAGTAGCAACCTGTGCAGCTCTGGTGAATTCCATGCCCAGGAGGGTTAAGGCAGTGCTGGATAATAATGGTGGTCACACAAAATATTGACACTTTGGGCACAATTTGGACATGTTCACTGTGGGGTGTACTCACTTATGTTGCCAGCCATTTAGACATTAATGGCTGTGTGTTGAGTTATTTTCAGAAGACAGTAAATCTACACTGCTATACAAGTTGAACACTGACTACTCTAAGTTATATCTAAGTTTCATGTCTATAGAGTTGTCCCATGAAAAGATATAATGAAATATTTGCAGAAATGTGAGGGGTGTACTCACTTTTGTGATACACTGTATATGTTGGTTGTTGTGGATAGATTTTCACGATGGCCTGAGGCTTGTCCAACCGAGCGAAAGGATGCCCAGTCTGTTGCTAAGTTTTTGTGTAGAGAGGTCATAAGCAGGTGGGGACTTCCAGATCGGATATCCTCAGATAATGGGAAAGAGTTTGTGGATAAAACAGTGAAATTGATTTTGCAAAAACTGGGAATTAAACAGCGTCTTGGTGCGGTCTATCATCCGCAAAGTCAAGGGATTTGTGAAAAGATGAATGGTGTTTTGAAAAATCGAATTGTGAAAATTTGCCAGCATCCGGGGTTGAATTGGATAGCAGCACTTCCATTGGCGTTAATGGTGTGTCGCTCGAGTGAGCTGCGTGAGTTACATATGACACCTCATGAATTGAGCCCTTCCGACGAAAAACCGTACATGTGACATTTTTTTTAAAAATCACTTAGGCATGGTATGACATTGTTTGATGTTCTTTATTTAATATTAAGCCAGTCGCTACAACATATTCCGTTAATTAGGGTCGTAATTTAAACTTTAAATTGTGCTCACGCGGAAAAAACGTTTATATCCGCTGCCAAAAATGGACGGACAAGCAGTGGTACTAAGTGCGGCTGACGAAAATCGGTTAAATATAGGGAAAAAAAGAAAGCTGAAAATGAACACTTGGAAAGACAAACAAAGAAAGATGCTACGCAATGCAGGAAACCCATATATTAACAGAAAGGGCGAAGAAAAACCAGGGAAAAATCCACCGAAAGACGTAAGTGGAATAACCGTATAAGTACAGTGCCTTGCAAAAGTATTCAGCCCCCTTGAACTTTTCAACCTTTTGCCACATTTCAGGCTTTAAACATAAAGATATGAAATTGTAATTTTTTGTGAAGAATCAACAACAAGCGGGACACAATCGTGAAGTGGAACGAAATTTATTGGATATTTTAAACTTTTTTTAGAAATAAAAAACTGAAAAGTGGGGCGTGCAATATTATTCAGCCCCCTTGCATTAATACTTTGTAGCGCCACCTTTTGCTGCGATTACAGCTGCAAGTCGCTTGGGGTATGTCTCTATTAGTTTTGCACATCGAGATACTGAAATTTTTGCCCATTCTTCCTTGCAAAACAGTTCGAGCTCAGTGAGGTTGGATGGAGAGCGTTTGTGAACAGCAGTTTTCAGCTCTTTCCACAGATTCTCGATGGGATTCAGGTCTGGACTTTGACTTGGCCATTTTAACACCTGGATAAGTTTATTTGTGAACCATTCCATTGTAGATTTTGCTTTATGTTTTGGATCATTGTCTTGTTGGAAGATAAATCACCGTCCCAGTCTCAGGTCTTTTGCAGACTGCAACAGGTTTTCTTCCAGAATGGTCCTGTATTTGGCTCCATCCATCTTCCCATCAATTTTAACCATCTTCCCTGTCCCTGCTGAAGAAAAGCAGGCCCAAACCATGATGCTGCCACCACCATGTTTGACAGTGGGGATGGTGTGTTCAGGGTGATGAGCTGTGTTGCTTTTATGCCAAACATAACGTTTTGCGTTGTGGCCAAAAAGTTCGATTTTGGTTTCATCTGACCAGAGCACCTTCTTCCACATGCTTGGTGTGTCTCCCAGGTGACTTTTTATAGATATCTTTGAGAAATGGCTTTCTTCTTGCCACTCTTCCATAAAGGCCAGATTTGTGCAGTGTACGACTGATTGTTGTCCTATGGACAGATTCTCCCACCTCAGCTGTAGATCTCTGCAGTTCATTCAGAGTGATCATGGGCCTCTTGGCTGCATCTCTGATCAGTCTTCTCCTTGTTTGAGCTGAAAGTTTAGAGGGACGGCCGGGTCTTGGTAGATTTGCAGTGGTCTGATACTCCCTTCATTTCAATATGATCGCTTGCACAGTGCTCCTTGAGATGTTTAAAGCTTGGGAAATCTTTTTGTATCCAAATTCGGCTTTAAACTTCTCCACAACAGTATCTCGGACCTGCCTGGTGTGTTCCTTGGTCTTCATGATGCTCTCTGCGCTTTAAACAGAACTCTGAGACTATCACAGAGCAGGTGCATTTATACGGAGACTTGATTACACACAGGTGGATTCTATTTATCACCATCAGTCATTTAGGTCAACATTGGATCATTCAGAGATCCTCACTGAACTTCTGGAATGAGTTTGCTGCACTGAAAGTAAAGGGGCTGAATAATATTGCACACCCCACTTTTCAGGTTTTTATTTCTAAAAAAAAGTTTAAAATATCCAATAAATTTCGTTCCACTTCACAATTGTGTCGCACTTGTTATTGATTCTTCACAAAAAATTACAATTTCATATCTTTATGTTTAAAGCCTGAAATGTGGCAAAAGGTTGAAAAGTTAAAGGGGGCTGAATACTTTTGCAAGGCACTGTACCTCATGAAGCTGAACGGCTAGACGCTAGTGACTTATTTACTCTACTTATAAAACTACATTCACGTGGCAACAATAATATAACGTTACATTGTGTTTACGCACAAACGATTAGCGTTTATCTGAATGTTACTTGTTTCTAACTTTTGTTGTAATGTATTATGCTCGCAAGGGCAAAGTGTGTGGGAGTGGCTGTAAGCGGCAGTGTGTCAGACTCACTGATACGCGCAAGATACAACTTTTCACGCTGTTTTACTCCAGTACATATGAAAAGCAGCAAGCTTTGATTCTCTCGGGCATGGAACAGGTGAGCCATGTAATTGCAATCTTTAATCAATGCTGACAACTTTGCATATATTGTTACTCCGTTAATGTTGTACATAGGCTGTAAAACAATGCTTTAGTAGTAGTAGTAGAACTTTAGGAAATGAAAGTGAAAGTAAAGTAAACGTGAACAGTTACATTGTAAAAACTGTCTGGTTGTGTCTCTGTTCTGAAAAGAATACATGGCATATTGCATTTAAAAGATTCAGGTGATCCTCAAACTAGTTTAGAATATGTATTTTTTTATAGTAGTAGTAAGTAAACACTCAGTCTTGAACACCCCTGCCCTTCAGTCTTCCTTGCTTAAAACAACTCAACTCAGATAAAAGCTTGGTACTGATCTGGTCAGTTGAAGTGTGTTGGCACACAGAAAATAGTGCAGTACATGGGATTTCAGGTCCAGAGATCAGACCCCAAACTGACCTAAGATTAAAATGACGATTTACGTAGTTTAATTTAAGAACAGTAATCATGCTATTAATGTAACATTAGTGCTGCCTGCATTCTAGCACCAAGTGAGGCGAAGACGCTCCAAGGAAAACAGTGAGCACAGAAAACATCAGAGTTTTTTCTATTATATTCAGCAAGCAGGGCAGAGACTAAATGTTTGCAAGACAACATTCATGTCAGTGTATCAGCTGACAAACAGTCGCTTACAGGTATGTTAGACTATATAAGCTTTATATTGTTAATTTAATGTTCCTATTAGTAACAATAGAAAATTATATAGATATTATGTTCCTAGTTTATTGTTTGGACAGGTTATTCAGGAAAAGTTGCACAAATGTGAGTTAGGGCAAAATGAAGGACTTGAGTCAGACCTGGCTACTGATGCTAGGTTTCCTTTAGAAGATGGACGAGGCAAACATAAGAATAGGTAATGCACCTTTTACTTGTTATTGTGAGTGTTATAATAAGTGAGTGTATACATTGTAGTGTGCAAAAAAACTGGCACAGATGCAAAAGTGGGCTTGTGGTTAAGGAACGAGCCTTGCGTCCTGAAGGTCCCCGGTTCGATTCCCGGTCCCGCCGATGATATGGCTGAAGTGCCCTTGGGGAAGGCACCTAAACCCTACTGTTCCCCAGGCACTGTGGACAGGCCTGCCCACCGCTCTGGGCACGTGTGCTCACTTCACTAGTGCATGTTTATATGTGTGTGTGTGTTTCACTGCACAGATGGGTTAAATGCTGGGGTCAAATTCCTCTGTGTGTAAGCTCACGATCGTGATAGATCACGATCGATCACTTTAAAATACATAGGCTGGTGGTGGCTGCATAATGGTATTGGGTTTGTTTAGCTGGCACCCTGGTACATCTACAAACATCTCTAACAGGTGAACACTATGTGTGCCTTTCTGATGAGTTACATCCGTTCATGTCCTGCATTCATTCATATGGGTCTGGCCTTTTCCTAAAAGGACAATGCGCCGACAAGCACATGTAGAACAGCAAATTATGGTTAGAGGAACACTCATCTGAGTTTGGGGTTTTGCCATTCCCACCTAAGTGATACTATGCAACGTGCTGTGGTGCAGAATTGTGGACCATTCTGCAGAACGTATGGTGTTTGTTGCCTACAGTCTATTTCCACAAGCTCATGGAGTCCATGCCCTGTGGGAGACCTCCCAAGTATTAGACTGCTGTACCAGTTTTTTTGCTACTTCAGTGTGTATACTGAGTTGCCAGGTTATTATGTACACATTCCTTCTACGCTCTCTGGCCATTTTATCAGATATTATTTGAGTTGGGTTTAGCTCCACCAATAACAACTCACCTTGCTGATGTACAGTTATAGCATGCAGCCCATTTGTTAATGTGTAGCCATCATCAAGCCCTCCATCAGAAACATAGAAATTTAAAAAGATAATAAATGTTCTGTCTAAATGTTCTGCCATATTTAATTTTTTATGTCTTAGTTTTTCTCCAAATGCTAAACTCAGTAAGTAAATAGAAATGCTCTAAGATTTTCTGAAAATTGTCATGTCTCCTCTGTATTTTGGCCAGGAGTGTTCAAACTTATGCATACAACTAAAATTCTAAAATCGTCCTGAACCTAATGCATGTGTATCATATTGACCTTTAGGCCACATCGGATACAGTCTACAGTAAAACAAAGCATCAGTGAGCACATATTGTCTTTTCCAAGGCAGCAGAACCACTATTCGAGACTTAGGGGTGATGTTGAAAGGGAATATTTAAGTCCTGTTCTGAATTTACTACGTATGTACAAATTGTATAAAGAGAAGAATTCCTTGTCTCCAGCTAAATTCTGGCTGTATCGTGACATTTTCAAGCAGCAGAACCTTACATTTGGCCAACCCAGAAGTGACACATGTTCAAGATGTGATGCTTTTTTTATGAAATTGTCAACTGTGTCATCCGAAGAGGGAAGGAAAAAAGTGTTAACTGAAAGTGAGCTACACCATCGGAAAGCTGAGAAAGCCTACACCCAACTTCAGGCTGATACAGAGTGGGCTAAAGTAAACAGTAATTGCCATTGCCATTTGTATTGATTTACAAGGTGTCATTTACACACCCAATCTGACCCATTCCAACATCTACTACCAGAGGCAGTTGGCAAATTACAACTTGTGTATCCAAGAACTTGGGACAGAAGAACCAGCAACCATGTGTGTGTGGCATGAGGGGATTGCACACAGAGGATCTGTTGAAGTTGCTAGCTGTGTTTATAAGTGGGTTTAGACAAATTTTACTCAACTGCCCATATCCAAGGAGCGCAAGCTTGTCGTATATAGCGACAGGTGTTGTGGCCAAAACAACAACTGGAGGATGCTCAATTTAATGTCAATGCTCATATCACGGCATTACTTTACTCAGATTTAACAGAAGTTCATGGTCTCTGGGCATTCTTTTCTTCCATGTGATCGTGCCTTCTCTGTAATTGAAAGAAGACGCAAAGTGTCTACAATTTATACACCCTCTGATGTTACTGAGATAATCAAACAAGCAAGACCACAAAACCCATTCAAAGTCATTGAGATGAAGTGTGATGATTTTAGGCTGCTACCAGACTCTGTCCTTAAACAAACCACTGGACTACAGATCACCTCAGTGATGTGGTTCAAACTGACAGGTATCTGATAATGTAACTATGTGTTTCTATGTGTGTATACTTCTGCCTTTAGAACATGTTTCATGCACAACATTAGCATTATTACACATAGTAATAATTTTTTTTATATATTATATACAGTATGTGGTAATATAATGTTATAATACTATATAATATACCATTGTATATTATATTAACTTAATATCATGCACTACCACATAGTATATTAGCATACCCCTGTATACATGCCCACTATATTATATTTATTTATATTATATTTGTACTATTATATCACACTACAATAGTTTATATATTAGTATATATTAGTTTATACTATTACTGTAACTATAACTATGCCTATTACATTATGCAGCACCTTACAATCTTTACATGTACATACTACTGTCCACCACTTATTTGCATATTTGCACTGCTATTTACTTTTCTGCATACTTGCACTATTTTAATGATTATCAGTCAAGTTTTTTGCTATGTGGATTTGCTACTGGATGCCTTGAGTTTCCCTCTGGGATTTATAAAGTATCTATCTATCTATCTGTCTGTCTGTCTGTCTGTCTGTCTGTCTAACTATCTATTTAGTCTACTTACTGTATATTAATTTGCAATATGCATTTCAGCTGATGATCCCTGGAATGTGCATACCAGACAGAGCCATAGTCAGTATGAAGGGTGGAAGACATGGGCAGTCACTAAATCAAAACGAGGAGCTAGGCCTCAAGCACCAGTTTTCAGCAGACACTATCCAAGGGCATATGAGAGTTCATTGCCAATCAAGAATGAGAAGCACCAGGACCTCATGACAATGCTGGACTACTTACCAACTTCTGCTCGATCTTTTTATGAATCTCTGGAATGTGAATAATAATCAGATTGATCTAAATTTTACTTAATATTACATTGTTTAATATTAGTTATGTTTCATGGGGGTTTTAGTGGGGGTGTTTTATGTATTGTTTATGTAATGTAAAAATCCTAAATTAAATATAGATTATACAGTATAGAGTTCTATTAAAAAGTTAATCATCTACAGAAATCACACTTAAAACTGACTGTATATGCATTATATGTCATATATAAAAGATTAATGGTTAATTAAATGCAAAGAATAAAGGTTAGAACTAATATATTTGTTAATGTCACATATACTGTTTTTCCATGAATTGATTTTGGCAGTGGAGATAAACTGTTCTTCCACATTCTATTAAATAAAACCAATGATATAAAGCATTATTATAAGTGTTATTTCTAATCACCTTCATGAATGAATAAATGCAAGTCTGCATAAAGCACATTTTAGTTTTTTAATGTAAAAAAAGTTGTCCACAGGAAAAAAAAGAAAAAAATAGATTTCTCCCAAACAGGACAAATGGTTGATATATGGTTTTTCGTTGGAAGGGCTCAACTGTTCAGACTGTGATCATTGATTGGGATAATTCACAACTATGCCCACATCAAATTCCTTTGTCACAATAGAACTGATCATTTTCAAAAGTACAATATGAAAGACAGGTGATTAACATTAACAGCCCATAGTGTAATACCTGCCAGTGTTTAGTCAAATTTGAACTAAAGTAAATTTAGTACCATTGTTAGCCATTGTTACGGTCTCAATTGTGACATCACAGAAGATCATGCCCATTGAGCAATCCCTGCCAGTGTTTAGTCAAATTAGAACTATAGTAAATTTACAGTTTTAGTACACTGTATTAAAGTCTTTCATTTTAAGTTCTTAAATGTAAAGCTGCTAAGGTTGAAGAAGAACTTGGTCAGATTCCACATAACTCTACTGTGTAAAAAATCCAACATCAGTTTGCTTGTTGTTTTTGGTCTCTTGAAGGTAGCATTACTAAATGTTGTCCCAATTTATTTGTACTTACAGTAGACTTTAAGTAGGTACACTTCAGTTAGGGTAATGTTCAGAAATACATTGCAGGAATTAAATTAAACATTAAAAAGTTGCAGGACACTGAACTGGATCTGCACCATGACTGCCCCAAACAGATCACTTATTAAGAATACAAAATAGTTCTCTTGTTTAAAGTAATCCCAGTCTGTTTTACTCTCTTAAATTAGAAAAAGATAGAACACTTGAATGTCTTCAGTTGCTTGAGTCACTTAAAACTACCCCAACAAATAGCACTTACAAAAATAACAGTAAGACATGTCAGTGCCATTGTTAGGGTCTCAATTGTGACATCACAGAAAATCATGTTCTTGAGTTCAGCTTGAATAGAACAAATGTAAATGTAATAATGACAAACCTGACTCAGCTCAAAACATCTTGCTCAGTCCTACAGTCCTTCATTCTGAGGAACATAAATTAGGTGTTCTTCTTATAACTGTTCAGACTGTGATCATTGATTGGGATAATTCACAGCTCCGCCCACATCAAATTCCTTTGTCACAATAGAACTGATCATTTTCAAAAGTACAATATGAAAGACAGGTGATTAACATTAACAGCCCATAGTGCAATACCTGCCAGTGTTTAGTCAAATTAGAACTATAGTAAATTTACAGTTTTAGTACACTGTAATAAAGTCTTTCATTTTAAGTTCCTAAATGTAAAGCTGCTAAGGTTGAAGAAGAACCTGGTCAGATTCCACATAACTCTACTGTGTAAAAAATCCAACATTAGTTTGCTTGTTGTTTTTGGTCTCTTGAAGGTAACTTTACTGAATGTTGCCCCAACTTATTTGCACTTACAGTAGACTTTAAGTAGGTACACTTCAGTTAGGGTAATGTTCAGAAATACATTGCAGGAATTAAATTAAACATTAAAAAGTTGCAGGACACTAAACTGGATCTGCACAGATGACACTGCCCCAAACAAGAGCACTTATTAAGAATAGAAAATAGTGCTCTTGTTTAAAGTAATCCCAGTCTGTTTTACTCTCTTAAATTAGAAAAAGATAGAACACTTGAATGTCTTCAGTTGCTTGAGTCACTTAAAACTACCCCAACAAATAGCACTTACAAAAATAACAGTAAGCCATGTCAGAGCCATTGTTAGGGTCTCAATTGTGACATCACAGAAGATCATGTTCTTGAGTTCAGCTTGAATAGAACAAATGGAAATGTAATAATGACAAACCTGACTCAGCTCAAAACATCTTGCTCAGTCCTACAGTCCTTCATTCTGAGGAACATAAATCAGGTGCTCTTCTTATAACTGTTCAGACTGTGATCATTGATTGGGATAATTCACAGCTCCGCCCACATCAAATTCCTTTGTCACAATAGAACTGATTATTTTCAAAAGTACCATATGAAAGACAGGTGATTAACAGTAACAGCCCATAGTGTAATACCTGCCAGTGTTTAGTCAAATTAGAACTATAGTAAATTTACAGTTTTAGTACACTGTAATAAAGTCTTTCATTTTAAGTTCTTAAATGTAAAGCTGCTAAGGTTGAAGAAGAACTTGGTCAGATTCCACATAACTCTACTGTGTAAAAAATCCAACATCAGTTTGCTTGTTGTTTTTGGTCTCTTGAAGGTAACTGAATGTTGCCCCAACTTATTTGCACTTACAGTAGACTTTAAGTAGGTACACTTCATAAATACATTGCAGGAATTAAATTAAACATTAAAAAGTTGCAGGACACTAAACAGGATCTGCACAGATGAGACTGCCCCAAACAAGAGCACTTATTAAGAATACAAAATAGTGCTCTTGTTTAAAGTAATCCCAGTCTGTTTTACTCTCTTAAATTAGAAAAAGATAGAACACTTGAATGTCTTCAGTTGCTTGAGTCACTTAAAACTACCCCAACAAATAGCACTTACAAAAATAACAGGAAGACATGTCAGAGCCATTGTTAGGGTCTCAATTGTGACATCACAGAAGATCATGTTCTTGAGTTCAGCTTGAATAGAACAAATGGAAATGTAATAATTACAAACCTGACTCAGCTCAAAACAACTTGCTCAGTCCTTCATTCTGAGGAACATAAATCAGGTGCTCTTCTTATAACTGTTCAGACTGTGATCGATGATTGGGATAATTCACAGCTCCGCCCACATCAAATTCCTTTGTCACAATAGAACTGATCATTTTCAAAAGTACCATACGAAAGACAGGTGATTAACAGTAACAGCCCATAGTGTAATACCTGCCAGTGTTTAGTCAAATTAGAACTATAGTAAATTTACAGTTTTAGTACACTGTAATAAAGTCTTTCATTTTAAGTTCCTAAATGTAAAGCTGCTAAGGTTGAAGAAGAACCTGGTCAGATTCCACATAACTCTACTGTGTAAAAAATCCAACATCAGTTTGCTTGTTGTTTTTGGTCTCTTGAAGGTAACTTTACTGAATGTTGCCCCAACTTATTTGCACTTACAGTAGACTTTAAGTAGGTACACTTCAGTTAGGGTAATGTTCAGAAATACATTGCAGGAATTAAATTAAACATTAAAAAGTTGCAGGACACTAAACTGGATCTGCACAGATGACACTGCCCCAAACAAGAGCACTTATTAAGAATACAAAATAGTGCTCTTGTTTAAAGTAATCCCAGTCTGTTTTACTCTCTTAAATTAGAAAAAGATAGAACACTTGAATGTCTTCAGTTGCTTGAGTCACTTAAAACTACCCCAACAAATAGCACTTACAAAAATAACAGGAAGACATGTCAGAGCCATTGTTAGGGTCTCAATTGTGACATCACAGAAGATCATGTTCTTGAGTTCAGCTTGAATAGAACAAATGGAAATGTAATAATTACAAACCTGACTCAGCTCAAAACAACTTGCTCAGTCCTTCATTCTGAGGAACATAAATCAGGTGCTCTTCTTATAACTGTTCAGACTGTGATCGATGATTGGGATAATTCACAGCTCCGCCCACATCAAATTCCTTTGTCACAATAGAACTGATCATTTTCAAAAGTACCATACGAAAGACAGGTGATTAACAGTAACAGCCCATAGTGTAATACCTGCCAGTGTTTAGTCAAATTAGAACTATAGTAAATTTACAGTTTTAGTACACTGTAATAAAGTCTTTCATTTTAAGTTCCTAAATGTAAAGCTGCTAAGGTTGAAGAAGAACCTGGTCAGATTCCACATAACTCTACTGTGTAAAAAATCCAACATCAGTTTGCTTGTTGTTTTTGGTCTCTTGAAGGTAACTTTACTGAATGTTGCCCCAACTTATTTGCACTTACAGTAGACTTTAAGTAGGTACACTTCAGTTAGGGTAATGTTCAGAAATACATTGCAGGAATTAAATTAAACATTAAAAAGTTGCAGGACACTAAACTGGATCTGCACAGATGACACTGCCCCAAACAAGAGCACTTATTAAGAATACAAAATAGTGCTCTTGTTTAAAGTAATCCCAGTCTGTTTTACTCTCTTAAATTAGAAAAAGATAGAACACTTGAATGTCTTCAGTTGCTTGAGTCACTTAAAACTACCCCAACAAATAGCACTTACAAAAATAACAGTAAGACATGTCAGAGCCATTGTTAGGGTCTCAATTGTGACATCACAGAAGATCATGTTCTTGAGTTCAGCTTGAATAGAACAAATGGAAATGTAATAATGACAAACCTGACTCAGCTCAAAACATCTTGCTCAGTCCTACAGTCCTTCATTCTGAGGAACATAAACCAGGTGCTCTTCTTATAACTGTTCAGACTGTGATCATTGATTGGGATAATTCACAGCTCCGCCCACATCAAATTCCTTTGTCACAATAGAACTGATCATTTTCAAAAGTACCATATGAAAGACAGGTGATTAACAGTAACAGCCCATAGTGTAATACCTGCCAGTGTTTAGTCAAATTAGAACTATAGTAAATTTACAGTTTTAGTACCATTGTTAGCCATTGTTAGGCTCTCAATTGTGACATCACAGAAGATCATGCCAATTGTGCAATACCTGCCAGTGTTTAGTCAAATTAGAACTATAGTAAATTTACAGTTTTAGTACACTGTAATAAAGTCTTTCATTTTAAGTTCTTAAATGTAAAGCTGCTAAGGTTGAAGAAGAACTTGGTCAGATTCCACATAACTCTACTGTGTAAAAAATCCAACATCAGTTTGCTTGTTGTTTTTGGTCTCTTGAAGGTAACTTTACTGAATGTTGCCCCAACTTATTTGCACTTACAGTAGACTTTAAGTAGGTACACTTGAGAAATACATTGCAGGAATTAAATTAAACATTAAAAAGTTGCAGGACACTAAACAGGATCTGCACAGATGAGACTGCCCCAAACAAGAGCACTCATTAAGAATACAAAATAGTGCTCTTGTTTAAAGTAATCCCAGTCTGTTTTACTCTCTTAAATTAGAAAAAGATAGAACACTTGAATGTCTTCAGTTGCTTGAGTCACTTAAAACTACCCCAACAAATAGCACTTACAAAAATAACAGTAAGCCATGTCAGAGCCATTGTTAGGGTCTCAATTGTGACATCACAGAAGATCATGTTCTTGAGTTCAGCTTGAATAGAACAAATGGAAATGTAATAACGACAAACCTGACTCAGCTCAAAACATCTTGCTCAGTCCTACAGTCCTTCATTCTGAGGAACATAAATCAGCTTCTCTTCTTATAACTGTTCAGACTGTGATCATTGATTGGGATAATTCACAGCTCCGCCCACATCAAATTCCTTTGTCACAATAGAACTGATCATTTTCAAAAGTACCATATGAAAGACAGGTGATTAACAGTAACAGCCCATAGTGTAATACCTGCCAGTGTTTAGTCAAATTAGAACTATAGTAAATTTAGAATTTTAGTACACTGTAATGAAGTCTTTCATTTTAAGTTCTTAAATGTAAAGCTGCTAAGGTTGAAGAAGAACTTGGTCAGATTCCACATAACTTTACTGTGTAAAAAAATCCAACATCAGTTTGCTTGTTGTTTTTGGTCTCTTGAAGGTAACTGAATGTTGCCCCAACTTATTTGCACTTACAGTAGACTTTAAGTAGGTACACTTCATAAATACATCGCAGGAATTAAATTAAACATTAAAAAGTTGCAGGACACTAAACTGGATCTGCACAGATGAGACTGCCCCAAACAAGAGCACTTATTAAGAATACAAAATAGTGCTCTTGTTTAAAGTAATCCCAGTCTGTTTTACTCTCTTAAATTAGAAAAAGATAGAACACTTGAATGTCTTCAGTTGCTTGAGTCACTTAAAACTACCCCAACAAATAGCACTTACAAAAATAACAGGAAGACATGTCAGAGCCATTGTTAGGGTCTCAATTGTGACATCACAGAAGATCATGTTCTTGAGTTCAGCTTGAATAGAACAAATGGAAATGTAATAATGACAAACCTGACTCAGCTCAAAACATCTTGCTCAGTCCTACAGTCCTTCATTCTGAGGAACATTAATCAGGTGCTCTTCTTATAACTGTTCAGACTGTGATCGATGATTGGGATAATTCACAGCTCCGCCCACATCAAATTCCTTTGTCACAATAGAACTGATCATTTTCAAAAGTACCATACGAAAGACAGGTGATTAACAGTAACAGCCCATAGTGTAATACCTGCCAGTGTTTAGTCAAATTAGAACTATAGTAAATTTACAGTTTTAGTACCATTGTTAGCCATTGTTAGGCTCTCAATTGTGACATCACAGAAGATCATGCCAATTGTGCAATACCTGCCAGTGTTTAGTCAAATTAGAACTATAGTAAATTTACAGTTTTAGTACACTGTAATAAAGTCTTTCATTTTAAGTTCTTAAATGTAAAGCTGCTAAGGTTGAAGAAGAACCTGGTCAGATTCCACATAACTCTACTGTGTAAAAAATCCAACATCATACTGAATGTTGCCCCAACTTATTTGCACTTACAGTAGACTTTAAGTAGGTACACTTCAGTTAGGGTAATGTTCAGAAATACATTGCAGGAATTAAATTAAACATTAAAAAGTTGCAGGACACTAAACAGGATCTGCACAGATGAGACTGCACCAAACAAGAGCACTTATTAAGAATACAAAATAGTGCTCTTGTTTAAAGTAATCCCAGTCTGTTTTACTCTCTTAAATTAGAAAAAGATAGAACACTTGAATGTCTTCAGTTGCTTGAGTCACTTAAAACTACCCCAACAAATAGCACTTACAAAAATAACAGTAAGACATGTCAGAGCCATTGTTAGGGTCTCAATTGTGACATCACAGAAGATCATGTTCTTGAGTTCAGCTTGAATAGAACAAATGGAAATGTAATAATGACATACCTGACTCAGCTCAAAACATCTTGCTCAGTCCTACAGTCCTTCATTCTGAGGAACATAAATCAGGTGCTCTTCTTATAACTGTTCAGACTGTGATCATTGATTGGGATAATTCACAGCTCCGCCCACATTAAATTCCTTTGTCACAATAGAACTGATCATTTTCAAAAGTACCATATAAAAAGACAGGTGATTAACAGTAACAGCCCATAGTGTAATACCTGCCAGTGTTTAGTCAAATTAGAACTATAGTCAATTTACAGTTTTAGTACCATTGTTAGCCATTGTTAGGCTCTCAATTGTGACATCACTGAAGATTATGCCAATTGTGCAATACCTGCCAGTGTTTAGTCAAATTAGAACTATAGTAAATTTACAGTTTTAGTACACTGTAATAAAGTCTTTCATTTTAAGTTCTTAAATGTAAAGCTGCTGAGGTTGAAGAAGAACTTGGTCAGATTCCACATAACTCTACTGTGTAAAAAATCCAACATCAGTTTGCTTGTTGTTTTTGGTCTCTTGAAGGTAACTTTACTGAATGTTGCCCCAACTTATTTGCACTTACAGTAGACTTTAAGTAGGTGAACTTCAGTTAGGGTAATGTTCAGAAATACATTGCAGCAATTAAATTAAACATTAAAAAGTTGCAGGACACTAAACTGGATCTGCACAGATGAGACTGCCCCAAACAAGAGCACTTATTAAGAATACAAAATAGTGCTCTTGTTTAAAGTAATCCCAGTCTGTTTTACTCTCTTAAATTAGAAAAAGATAGAACACTTGAATGTCTTCAGTTGCTTGAGTCACTTAAAACTACCCCAACAAATAGCACTTACAAAAATAACAGTAAGACATGTCAGAGCCATTGTTAGGGTCTCAATTGTGACATCACAGAAGATCATGTTCTTGAGTTCAGCTTGAATAGAACAAATGTAAATGTAATAATGACAAACCTGACTCAGCTCAAAACATCTTGCTCAGTCCTACAGTCCTTCATTCTGAGGAACATAAATCAGGTGCTCTTCTTATAACTGTTCAGACTGTGATCGATGATTGGGATAATTCACAGCTCCGCCCACATCAAATTCCTTTGTCACAATAGAACTGATCATTTTCATATAAAAGTACCATATAAAAAGACAGGTGATTAACAGTAACAGCCCATAGTGTAATACCTGTGTTAGGCTCTGTGGCATCAGGGGAATGTACCATCTCTCCCTGATGCCACAGGCCTTACAGAGCAGAAACGAGCTGTGCCTTTAAATACCTGGCCAGCTCGTTAGGGCGAAGTGGCTACACCTGTGCCTTCCCTTATTTAAGGGATAGGTGCAGAGCTGTAGCCGTCGCACCTTCTGCTCATGTTGGCTGATTCTTTTTTCTTTCTTTGAGTTTGTTTGACACTGCGGTGTCCTTTTATGTTTATTGTTTTTTTATTATCTTTAGGTTGTGCCGCCGCACTGTGCCGCCGCCGCCGTGCCGCTGCCGCCGGGCCACCGCTAGTGGGCGCCACCACGCCGCCGCCGCCGCCAAGCTGCCGCCAGAGTGCCGCAGCTGTCGTGCCGCCGCCGCCGCCTGGTGGTTGCTCTCAGGTCGCTGTCGGGCCGCTGCCGCCGAGCCGTCGAGCCGCCGTGCCGCCGCCACCTAGAGACCCCATGACTGCGCCCAGAGGAACGTGACCCCCTCCCAGCTACCGCTGGTGACAGCGTCACGTTCCGCCCTCTGGAGCGCAGGAACAAATGGCCACTTCCCAGCCACCCTGGCTGGTGACAGCGCCAAACGGCCACTTCCCAGCCACCCTGGCTGGTGACAGCGCCGTTATATTTAACTTTTGAAATCCGCAAGTAAATCACACCCGGTGGATGGCATGGCGCTGACCAGCATTAACTGCTGGTGAGCGCCGTGCCATTTATCTACCGGCGGTGTTATCCCCCCTTCTTCGGCCAACAGCGCGAGGTTTCCCACCTCGCGAACCCGGTCGCTTCGCCTCTTTAGTGCTGGGAGCGGTTTTGCTTTCAGCGTTGCTGTGGCAGCGTGCTTAAGCTCCCAGCCTGGAGGTGAGCGACCAGGGTTCGCGCCTCGCGCTTTCCCTTTTTCCCTTTTATGTTTTTTTTCCCTTGTTTCTTTCAGTCTGGCGTCACCGGCTGCCTTCGGGATTCCCCGAAGTGTTTTTTGTTACTGTTATTTCTTTATTTTATTGTATATTACGTTTATGATTTTGTAAATAAAACCCTTTTAAGTTAAAACCTCCGCATCCTTGGGTCCTTCCTCCCACATCATAACAACCTGCCAGTGTTTAGTCAAATTAGAACTATAGTAAATTTACAGTTTTAGTACACTGTAATAAAGTCTTTCATTTTAAGTTCTTAAATGTAAAGCTGCTAAGGTTGAAGAAGAACTTGGTCAGATTCCACATAACTCTACTGTGTAAAAAATCCAACATCAGTTTGCTTGTTGTTTTTGGTCTCTTGAAGGTAACTTTACTGAATGTTGCCCCAACTTATTTGCACTTACAGTAGACTTTAAGTAGGTACACTTCAGTTAGGGTAATGTTCAGAAATACATTGCAGGAATTAAATTAAACATTAAAAAGTTGCAGGACACTAAACAGGATCTGCACAGATGAGACTGCACCAAACAAGAGCACTTATTAAGAATACAAAATAGTGCTCTTGTTTAAAGTAATCCCAGTCTGTTTTACTCTCTTAAATTAGAAAAAGATAGAACACTTGAATGTCTTCAGTTGCTTGAGTCACTTAAAACTACCCCAACAAATAGCACTTACAAAAATAACAGTAAGACATGTCAGAGCCATTGTTAGGGTCTCAATTGTGACATCACAGAAGATCATGTTCTTGAGTTCAGCTTGAATAGAACAAATGGAAATGTAATAATGACATACCTGACTCAGCTCAAAACATCTTGCTCAGTCCTACAGTCCTTCATTCTGAGGAACATAAATCAGGTGCTCTTCTTATAACTGTTCAGACTGTGATCATTGATTGGGATAATTCACAGCTCCGCCCACATTAAATTCCTTTGTCACAATAGAACTGATCATTTTCAAAAGTACCATATAAAAAGACAGGTGATTAACAGTAACAGCCCATAGTGTAATACCTGCCAGTGTTTAGTCAAATTAGAACTATAGTCAATTTACAGTTTTAGTACCATTGTTAGCCATTGTTAGGCTCTCAATTGTGACATCACTGAAGATTATGCCAATTGTGCAATACCTGCCAGTGTTTAGTCAAATTAGAACTATAGTAAATTTACAGTTTTAGTACACTGTAATAAAGTCTTTCATTTTAAGTTCTTAAATGTAAAGCTGCTGAGGTTGAAGAAGAACTTGGTCAGATTCCACATAACTCTACTGTGTAAAAAATCCAACATCAGTTTGCTTGTTGTTTTTGGTCTCTTGAAGGTAACTTTACTGAATGTTGCCCCAACTTATTTGCACTTACAGTAGACTTTAAGTAGGTGAACTTCAGTTAGGGTAATGTTCAGAAATACATTGCAGCAATTAAATTAAACATTAAAAAGTTGCAGGACACTAAACTGGATCTGCACAGATGAGACTGCCCCAAACAAGAGCACTTATTAAGAATACAAAATAGTGCTCTTGTTTAAAGTAATCCCAGTCTGTTTTACTCTCTTAAATTAGAAAAAGATAGAACACTTGAATGTCTTCAGTTGCTTGAGTCACTTAAAACTACCCCAACAAATAGCACTTACAAAAATAACAGTAAGACATGTCAGAGCCATTGTTAGGGTCTCAATTGTGACATCACAGAAGATCATGTTCTTGAGTTCAGCTTGAATAGAACAAATGTAAATGTAATAATGACAAACCTGACTCAGCTCAAAACATCTTGCTCAGTCCTACAGTCCTTCATTCTGAGGAACATAAATCAGGTGCTCTTCTTATAACTGTTCAGACTGTGATCGATGATTGGGATAATTCACAGCTCCGCCCACATCAAATTCCTTTGTCACAATAGAACTGATCATTTTCATATAAAAGTACCATATAAAAAGACAGGTGATTAACAGTAACAGCCCATAGTGTAATACCTGCCAGTGTTTAGTCAAATTAGAACTATAGTAAATTTACAGTTTTAGTACACTGTAATAAAGTCTTTCATTTTAAGTTCTTAAATGTAAAGCTGCTAAGGTTGAAGAAGAACTTGGTCAGATTCCACATAACTCTACTGTGTAAAAAATCCAACATCAGTTTGCTTGTTGTTTTTGGTCTCTTGAAGGTAACTTTACTGAATGTTGCCCCAACTTATTTGCACTTACAGTAGACTTTAAGTAGGTACACTTCAGTTAGGGTAATGTTCAGAAATACATTGCAGGAATTAAATTAAACATTAAAAAAATGCAGGACACTAAACAGGATCTGCACAGATGAGACTGCCCCAAACAAGAGCACTTATTAAGAATACAAAATAGTGCTCTTGTTTAAAGTAATCCCAGTCTGTTTTACTCTCTTAAATTAGAAAAAGATAGAACATTTGAATGTCTTCAGTTGCTTGAGTCACTTAAAACTACCCCAACAAATAGCACTTACAAAAATAACAGTAAGACATGTCAGAGCCATTGTTAGGGTCTCAATTGTGACATCACAGAAGATCATGTTCTTGAGTTCAGCTTGAATAGAACAAATGGAAATGTAATAATGACAAACCTGACTCAGCTCAAAACATCTTGCTCAGTCCTACAGTCCTTCATTCTGAGGAACATAAATCAGGTGCTCTTCTTATAACTGTTTAGACTGTGATCATTGATTGGGATAATTCACAGCTCCGCCCACATCAAATTCCTTTGTCACAAAAGAACTGATCATTTTCAAAAGTACCATACGAAAGACAGGTGATTAACAGTAACAGCCCATAGTGTAATACCTGCCAGTGTTTAGTCAAATTAGAACTATAGTAAATTTACAGTTTTAGTACACTGTAATAAAGTCTTTCATTTTAAGTTCCTAAATGTAAAGCTGCTAAGGTTGAAGAAGAACCTGGTCAGATTCCACATAACTCTACTGTGTAAAAAATCCAACATCAGTTTGCTTGTTGTTTTTGGTCTCTTGAAGGTAACTTTACTGAATGTTGCCCCAACTTATTTGCACTTACAGTAGACTTTAAGTAGGTACACTTCAGTTAGGGTAATGTTCAGAAATACATTGCAGGAATAAATTAAACATTAAAAAGTTGCAGGACACTAAACAGGATCTGCACAGATGACACTGCCCCAAACAAGAGCACTTATTAAAAATACAAAATAGTGCTCTTGTTTAAAGTAATCCCAGTCTGTTTTACTCTCTTAAATTAGAAAAAGATAGAACACTTGAATGTCTTCAGTTGCTTGAGTCACTTAAAACTACCCCAACAAATAGCACTTACAAAAATAACAGTAAGCCATGTCAGAGCCATTGTTAGGGTCTCAATTGTGACATCACAGAAGATCATGTTCTTGAGTTCAGCTTGAATAGAACAAATGGAAATGTAATAATGACAAACCTGACTCAGCTCAAAACATCTTGCTCAGTCCTACAGTCCTTCATTCTGAGGAACATAAATCAGGTGGCTCTTCTTATAACTGTTTAGACTGTGATCATTGATTGGGATAATTCACAGCTCCGCCCACATCAAATTCCTTTGTCACAATAGAACTGATCATTTTCAAAAGTACCATACGAAAGACAGGTGATTAACAGTAACAGCCCATAGTGTAATACCTGCCAGTGTTTAGTCAAATTAGAACTATAGTAAATTTACAGTTTTAGTACACTGTAATAAAGTCTTTCATTTTAAGTTCCTAAATGTAAAGCTGCTAAGGTTGAAGAAGAACTTGGTCAGATTCCACATAACTCTACTGTGTAAAAAATCCAACATCAGTTTGCTTGTTGTTTTTGGTCTCTTGAAGGTAACTTTACTGAATGTTGCCCCAACTTATTTGCACTTACAGTAGACTTTAAGTAGGTACACTTCAGTTAGGGTAATGTTCAGAAATACATTGCAGGAATTAAATTAAACATTAAAAAGTTGCAGGACACTAAACTGGATCTGCACAGATGACACTGCCCCAAACAAGAGCACTTATTAAAAATACAAAATAGTGCTCTTGTTTAAAGTAATCCCAGTCTGTTTTACTCTCTTAAATTAGAAAAAGATAGAACACTTGAATGTCTTCAGTTGCTTGAGTCACTTAAAACTACCCCAACAAATAGCACTTACAAAAATAACAGTAAGACATGTCAGAGCCATTGTTAGGGTCTCAATTGTGACATCACAGAAGATCATGTTCTTGAGTTCAGCTTGAATAGAACAAATGGAAATGTAATAATGACATACCTGACTCAGCTCAAAACATCTTGCTCAGTCCTACAGTCCTTCATTCTGAGGAACATAAATCAGGTGCTCTTCTTATAACTGTTCAGACTGTGATCATTGATTGGGATAATTCACAGCTCCGCCCACATCAAATTCCTTTGTCACAATAGAACTGATAATTTTACCATATGAAAGACAGGTGATTAAAAGTAACAGCCCATAGTGTAATACCTGCAAGTGTTTAGTCAAATTAGAACTATAGTAAATTTACAGTTTTAGTACACTGTAATGAAGTCTTTCATTTTAAGTTCTTAAATGTAAAGCTGCTAAGGTTGAAGAAGAACTTGGTCAGATTCCACATAACTCTACTGTGTAAAAAATCCAACATCAGTTTGCTTGTTGTTTTTGGTCTCTTGAAGGTAACTGAATGTTGCCCCAACTTATTTGCACTTACAGTAGACTTTAAGTAGGTACACTTCATAAATACATCGCAGGAATTAAATTAAACATTAAAAAGTTGCAGGACACTAAACTGGATCTGCACAGATGAGACTGCCCCAAACAAGAGCACTTATTAAGAATACAAAATAGTGCTCTTGTTTAAAGTAATCCCAGTCTGTTTTACTCTCTTAAATTAGAAAAAGATAGAACACTTGAATGTTTTCAGTTGCTTGAGTCACTTAAAACTACCCCAACAAATAGCACTTACAAAAATAACAGTAAGACATGTCAGAGCCATTGTTAGGGTCTCAATTGTGACATCACAGAAGATCATGTTCTTGAGTTCAGCTTGAATAGAACAAATGTAAATGTAATAATGACAAACCTGACTCAGCTCAAAACATCTTGCTCAGTCCTACAGTCCTTCATTCTGAGGAACATAAATCAGGTGCTCTTCTTATAACTGTTCAGACTGTGATCATTGATTGGGATAATTCACAGCTCCGCCCACATCAAATTCCTTTGTCACAATAGAACTGATCATTTTCAAAAGTACCATACGAAAGACAGGTGATTAACAGTAACAGCCCATAGTGTAATACCTGCCAGTGTTTAGTCAAATTAGAACTATAGTAAATTTACAGTTTTAGTACACTGTAATAAAGTCTTTCATTTTAAGTTCCTAAATGTAAAGCTGCTAAGGTTGAAGAATAACTTGTTCAGATTCCACATAACTCTACTGTGTAAAAAATCCAACATCAGTTTGCTTGTTGTTTTTGGTCTCTTGAAGGTAACTTTACTGAATGTTGCCCCAACTTATTTGCACTTACAGTAGACTTTAAGTAGGTACACTTCAGTTAGGGTAATGTTCAGAAATACATTGCAGGAATAAAATTAAACATTAAAAAGTTGCAGGACACTAAACTGGATCTGCACAGATGAGACTGCCCCAAACAAGAGCACTTATTAAAAATACAAAATAGTGCTCTTGTTTAAAGTAATCCCAGTCTGTTTTACTCTCTTAAATTAGAAAAAGATAGAACACTTGAATGTCTTCAGTTGCTTGAGTCACTTAAAACTACCCCAACAAATAGCACTTACAAAAATAACAGGAAGACATGTCAGAGCCATTGTTAGGGTCTCAATTGTGACATCACAGAAGATCATGTTCTTGAGTTCAGCTTGAATAGAACAAATGGAAATGTAATAATGACAAACCTGACTTAGCTCAAAACATTTTGCTCAGTCCTACAGTCCTTCATTCTGAGGAACATAAATCAGGTGCTCTTCTTATAACTGTTCAGACTGTGATCATTGATTGGGATAATTCACAGCTCCGCCCACATCAAATTCCTTTGTCACAATAGAACTGATCATTTTCAAAAGTACCATATGCAAGACAGGTGATTAACAGTAACAGCCCATAGTGTAATACCTGCCAGTGTTTAGTCAAATTAGAACTATAGTAAATTTACAGTTTTAGTACACTGTAATAAAGTCTTTCATTTTAAGTTCTTAAATGTAAAGCTGCTGAGGTTGAAGAAGAACTTGGTCACATTCCACATAACTCTACTGTGTAAAAAATCCAACATCAGTTTGCTTGTTGTTTTTGGTCTCTTGAAGGTAACTTTACTGAATTTTGCCCCAACTTATTTGCACTTACAGTAGACTTTAAGTAGGTACACTTCATAAATACATTGCAGGAATTAAATTAAACATTAAAAAGTTGCAGGACACTAAACTGGATCTGCACAGATGAGACTGCCCCAAACAAGAGCACTTATTAAGAATACAAAATAGTGCTCTTGTTTAAAGTAATCCCAGTCTGTTTTACTCTCTTAAATTAGAAAAAGATAGAACACTTGAATGTCTTCAGTTGCTTGAGTCACTTAAAACTACCCCAACAAATAGCACTTACAAAAATAACAGGAAGACATGTCAGAGCCATTGTTAGGGTCTCAATTGTGACATCACAGAAGATCATGTTCTTGAGTTCAGCTTGAATAGAACAAATGGAAATGTAATCATTACAAACCTGACTCAGCTCAAAACATCTTGCTCAGTCCTTCATTCTGAGGAACATAAATCAGGTGCTCTTCTTATAACTGTTCAGACTGTAATCGATGATTGGGATAATTCACAGCTCCGCCCACATCAAATTCCTTTGTCACAATAGAACTGATCATTTTCAAAAGTACCATGTGAAAGACAGGTGATTAACAGTAACAGCCCATAGTGTAATACCTGCCAGTGTTTAGTCAAATTAGAACTATAGTAAATTTACAGTTTTAGTACACTGTAATGAAGTCTTTCATTTTAAGTTCTTAAATGTAAAGCTGCTAAGGTTGAAGAAGAACTTGGTCAGATTCCACATAACTCTACTGTGTAAAAAATCCAACATCAGTTTGCTTGTTGTTTTTGGTCTCTTGAAGGTAACTGAATGTTGCCCCAACTTATTTGCACTTACAGTAGACTTTAAGTAGGTACACTTCAGTTAGGGTAATGTTCAGAAATACATTGCAGGAATAAATTAAACATTAAAAAGTTGCAGGACACTAAACTGGATCTGCACAGATGACACTGCCCCAAACAAGAGCACTTATTAAAAATACAAAATAGTGCTCTTGTTTAAAGTAATCCCAGTCTGTTTTACTCTCTTAAATTAGAAAAAGATAGAACACTTGAATGTCTTCAGTTGCTTGAGTCACTTAAAACTACCCCAACAAATAGCACTTACAAAAATAACAGTAAGACATGTCAGAGCCATTGTTAGGGTCTCAATTGTGACATCACAGAAGATCATGTTCTTGAGTTCAGCTTGAATAGAACAAATGGAAATGTAATAATGACAAACCTGACTGAGCTCAAAACATCTTGCTCAGTCCTACAGTCCTTCATTCTGAGGAACATAAATCAGGTGCTCTTCTTATAACTGTTCAGACTGTGATCATTGATTGGGATAATTCACAGCTCCGCCCACATCAAATTCCTTTGTCACAATAGAACTGATCATTTTCAAAAGTACCATACGATTAACAGTAACAGCCCATAGTGTAATACCTGCCAGTGTTTAGTCAAATTAGAACTATAGTAAATTTACAGTTTTAGTACACTGTAATAAAGTCTTTCATTTTAAGTTCCTAAATGTAAAGCTGCTAAGGTTGAAGAAGAACCTGGTCAGATTCCACATAACTCTACTGTGTAAAAAATCCAACATCAGTTTGCTTGTTGTTTTTGGTCTCTTGAAGGTAACTTTACTGAATGTTGCCCCAACTTATTTGCACTTACAGTAGACTTTAAGTAGGTACACTTCAGTTAGGGTAATGTTCAGAAATACATTGCAGGAATTAAATTAAACATTAAAAAGTTGCAGGACACTAAACTGGATCTGCACAGATGACACTGCCCCAAACAAGAGCACTTATTAAGAATACAAAATAGTGCTCTTGTTTAAAGTAATCCCAGTCTGTTTTACTCTCTTAAATTAGAAAAAGATAGAACACTTGAATGTCTTCAGTTGCTTGAGTCACTTAAAACTACCCCAACAAATAGCACTTACAAAAATAACAGTAAGACATGTCAGAGCCATTGTTAGGGTCTCAATTGTGACATCACAGAAGATCATGTTCTTGAGTTCAGCTTGAATAGAACAAATGGAAATGTAATAATGACAAACCTGACTCAGCTCAAAACATCTTGCTCAGTCCTACAGTCCTTCATTCTGAGGAACATAAACCAGGTGCTCTTCTTATAACTGTTCAGACTGTGATCATTGATTGGGATAATTCACAGCTCCGCCCACATCAAATTCCTTTGTCACAATAGAACTGATCATTTTCAAAAGTACCATATGAAAGACAGGTGATTAACAGTAACAGCCCATAGTGTAATACCTGCCAGTGTTTAGTCAAATTAGAACTATAGTAAATTTACAGTTTTAGTACCATTGTTAGCCATTGTTAGGCTCTCAATTGTGACATCACAGAAGATCATGCCAATTGTGCAATACCTGCCAGTGTTTAGTCAAATTAGAACTATAGTAAATTTACAGTTTTAGTACACTGTAATAAAGTCTTTCATTTTAAGTTCTTAAATGTAAAGCTGCTAAGGTTGAAGAAGAACTTGGTCAGATTCCACATAACTCTACTGTGTAAAAAATCCAACATCAGTTTGCTTGTTGTTTTTGGTCTCTTGAAGGTAACTTTACTGAATGTTGCCCCAACTTATTTGCACTTACAGTAGACTTTAAGTAGGTACACTTGAGAAATACATTGCAGGAATTAAATTAAACATTAAAAAGTTGCAGGACACTAAACAGGATCTGCACAGATGAGACTGCCCCAAACAAGAGCACTCATTAAGAATACAAAATAGTGCTCTTGTTTAAAGTAATCCCAGTCTGTTTTACTCTCTTAAATTAGAAAAAGATAGAACACTTGAATGTCTTCAGTTGCTTGAGTCACTTAAAACTACCCCAACAAATAGCACTTACAAAAATAACAGTAAGCCATGTCAGAGCCATTGTTAGGGTCTCAATTGTGACATCACAGAAGATCATGTTCTTGAGTTCAGCTTGAATAGAACAAATGGAAATGTAATAACGACAAACCTGACTCAGCTCAAAACATCTTGCTCAGTCCTACAGTCCTTCATTCTGAGGAACATAAATCAGCTTCTCTTCTTATAACTGTTCAGACTGTGATCATTGATTGGGATAATTCACAGCTCCGCCCACATCAAATTCCTTTGTCACAATAGAACTGATCATTTTCAAAAGTACCATATGAAAGACAGGTGATTAACAGTAACAGCCCATAGTGTAATACCTGCCAGTGTTTAGTCAAATTAGAACTATAGTAAATTTAGAATTTTAGTACACTGTAATGAAGTCTTTCATTTTAAGTTCTTAAATGTAAAGCTGCTAAGGTTGAAGAAGAACTTGGTCAGATTCCACATAACTCTACTGTGTAAAAAATCCAACATCAGTTTGCTTGTTGTTTTTGGTCTCTTGAAGGTAACTGAATGTTGCCCCAACTTATTTGCACTTACAGTAGACTTTAAGTAGGTACACTTCATAAATACATCGCAGGAATTAAATTAAACATTAAAAAGTTGCAGGACACTAAACTGGATCTGCACAGATGAGACTGCCCCAAACAAGAGCACTTATTAAGAATACAAAATAGTGCTCTTGTTTAAAGTAATCCCAGTCTGTTTTACTCTCTTAAATTAGAAAAAGATAGAACACTTGAATGTCTTCAGTTGCTTGAGTCACTTAAAACTACCCCAACAAATAGCACTTACAAAAATAACAGTAAGACATGTCAGAGCCATTGTTAGGGTCTCAATTGTGACATCACAGAAGATCATGTTCTTGAGTTCAGCTTGAATAGAACAAATGGAAATGTAATAATGACAAACCTGACTTAGCTCAAAACATTTTGCTCAGTCCTACAGTCCTTCATTCTGAGGAACATAAATCAGGTGCTCTTCTTATAACTGTTCAGACTGTGATCATTGATTGGGATAATTCACAGCTCCGCCCACATCAAATTCCTTTGTCACAATAGAACTGATCATTTTCAAAAGTACCATATGCAAGACAGGTGATTAACAGTAACAGCCCATAGTGTAATACCTGCCAGTGTTTAGTCAAATTAGAACTATAGTAAATTTACAGTTTTAGTACACTGTAATAAAGTCTTTCATTTTAAGTTCTTAAATGTAAAGCTGCTGAGGTTGAAGAAGAACTTGGTCACATTCCACATAACTCTACTGTGTAAAAAATCCAACATCAGTTTGCTTGTTGTTTTTGGTCTCTTGAAGGTAACTTTACTGAATTTTGCCCCAACTTATTTGCACTTACAGTAGACTTTAAGTAGGTACACTTCATAAATACATTGCAGGAATTAAATTAAACATTAAAAAGTTGCAGGACACTAAACTGGATCTGCACAGATGAGACTGCCCCAAACAAGAGCACTTATTAAGAATACAAAATAGTGCTCTTGTTTAAAGTAATCCCAGTCTGTTTTACTCTCTTAAATTAGAAAAAGATAGAACACTTGAATGTCTTCAGTTGCTTGAGTCACTTAAAACTACCCCAACAAATAGCACTTACAAAAATAACAGGAAGACATGTCAGAGCCATTGTTAGGGTCTCAATTGTGACATCACAGAAGATCATGTTCTTGAGTTCAGCTTGAATAGAACAAATGGAAATGTAATCATTACAAACCTGACTCAGCTCAAAACATCTTGCTCAGTCCTTCATTCTGAGGAACATAAATCAGGTGCTCTTCTTATAACTGTTCAGACTGTAATCGATGATTGGGATAATTCACAGCTCCGCCCACATCAAATTCCTTTGTCACAATAGAACTGATCATTTTCAAAAGTACCATGTGAAAGACAGGTGATTAACAGTAACAGCCCATAGTGTAATACCTGCCAGTGTTTAGTCAAATTAGAACTATAGTAAATTTACAGTTTTAGTACACTGTAATGAAGTCTTTCATTTTAAGTTCTTAAATGTAAAGCTGCTAAGGTTGAAGAAGAACTTGGTCAGATTCCACATAACTCTACTGTGTAAAAAATCCAACATCAGTTTGCTTGTTGTTTTTGGTCTCTTGAAGGTAACTGAATGTTGCCCCAACTTATTTGCACTTACAGTAGACTTTAAGTAGGTACACTTCAGTTAGGGTAATGTTCAGAAATACATTGCAGGAATAAATTAAACATTAAAAAGTTGCAGGACACTAAACTGGATCTGCACAGATGACACTGCCCCAAACAAGAGCACTTATTAAAAATACAAAATAGTGCTCTTGTTTAAAGTAATCCCAGTCTGTTTTACTCTCTTAAATTAGAAAAAGATAGAACACTTGAATGTCTTCAGTTGCTTGAGTCACTTAAAACTACCCCAACAAATAGCACTTACAAAAATAACAGTAAGACATGTCAGAGCCATTGTTAGGGTCTCAATTGTGACATCACAGAAGATCATGTTCTTGAGTTCAGCTTGAATAGAACAAATGGAAATGTAATAATGACAAACCTGACTGAGCTCAAAACATCTTGCTCAGTCCTACAGTCCTTCATTCTGAGGAACATAAATCAGGTGCTCTTCTTATAACTGTTCAGACTGTGATCATTGATTGGGATAATTCACAGCTCCGCCCACATCAAATTCCTTTGTCACAATAGAACTGATCATTTTCAAAAGTACCATACGATTAACAGTAACAGCCCATAGTGTAATACCTGCCAGTGTTTAGTCAAATTAGAACTATAGTAAATTTACAGTTTTAGTACACTGTAATAAAGTCTTTCATTTTAAGTTCCTAAATGTAAAGCTGCTAAGGTTGAAGAAGAACCTGGTCAGATTCCACATAACTCTACTGTGTAAAAAATCCAACATCAGTTTGCTTGTTGTTTTTGGTCTCTTGAAGGTAACTTTACTGAATGTTGCCCCAACTTATTTGCACTTACAGTAGACTTTAAGTAGGTACACTTCAGTTAGGGTAATGTTCAGAAATACATTGCAGGAATTAAATTAAACATTAAAAAGTTGCAGGACACTAAACTGGATCTGCACAGATGACACTGCCCCAAACAAGAGCACTTATTAAGAATACAAAATAGTGCTCTTGTTTAAAGTAATCCCAGTCTGTTTTACTCTCTTAAATTAGAAAAAGATAGAACACTTGAATGTCTTCAGTTGCTTGAGTCACTTAAAACTACCCCAACAAATAGCACTTACAAAAATAACAGTAAGACATGTCAGAGCCATTGTTAGGGTCTCAATTGTGACATCACAGAAGATCATGTTCTTGAGTTCAGCTTGAATAGAACAAATGGAAATGTAATAATGACAAACCTGACTCAGCTCAAAACATCTTGCTCAGTCCTACAGTCCTTCATTCTGAGGAACATAAACCAGGTGCTCTTCTTATAACTGTTCAGACTGTGATCATTGATTGGGATAATTCACAGCTCCGCCCACATCAAATTCCTTTGTCACAATAGAACTGATCATTTTCAAAAGTACCATATGAAAGACAGGTGATTAACAGTAACAGCCCATAGTGTAATACCTGCCAGTGTTTAGTCAAATTAGAACTATAGTAAATTTACAGTTTTAGTACCATTGTTAGCCATTGTTAGGCTCTCAATTGTGACATCACAGAAGATCATGCCAATTGTGCAATACCTGCCAGTGTTTAGTCAAATTAGAACTATAGTAAATTTACAGTTTTAGTACACTGTAATAAAGTCTTTCATTTTAAGTTCTTAAATGTAAAGCTGCTAAGGTTGAAGAAGAACTTGGTCAGATTCCACATAACTCTACTGTGTAAAAAATCCAACATCAGTTTGCTTGTTGTTTTTGGTCTCTTGAAGGTAACTTTACTGAATGTTGCCCCAACTTATTTGCACTTACAGTAGACTTTAAGTAGGTACACTTGAGAAATACATTGCAGGAATTAAATTAAACATTAAAAAGTTGCAGGACACTAAACAGGATCTGCACAGATGAGACTGCCCCAAACAAGAGCACTCATTAAGAATACAAAATAGTGCTCTTGTTTAAAGTAATCCCAGTCTGTTTTACTCTCTTAAATTAGAAAAAGATAGAACACTTGAATGTCTTCAGTTGCTTGAGTCACTTAAAACTACCCCAACAAATAGCACTTACAAAAATAACAGTAAGCCATGTCAGAGCCATTGTTAGGGTCTCAATTGTGACATCACAGAAGATCATGTTCTTGAGTTCAGCTTGAATAGAACAAATGGAAATGTAATAACGACAAACCTGACTCAGCTCAAAACATCTTGCTCAGTCCTACAGTCCTTCATTCTGAGGAACATAAATCAGCTTCTCTTCTTATAACTGTTCAGACTGTGATCATTGATTGGGATAATTCACAGCTCCGCCCACATCAAATTCCTTTGTCACAATAGAACTGATCATTTTCAAAAGTACCATATGAAAGACAGGTGATTAACAGTAACAGCCCATAGTGTAATACCTGCCAGTGTTTAGTCAAATTAGAACTATAGTAAATTTAGAATTTTAGTACACTGTAATGAAGTCTTTCATTTTAAGTTCTTAAATGTAAAGCTGCTAAGGTTGAAGAAGAACTTGGTCAGATTCCACATAACTCTACTGTGTAAAAAATCCAACATCAGTTTGCTTGTTGTTTTTGGTCTCTTGAAGGTAACTGAATGTTGCCCCAACTTATTTGCACTTACAGTAGACTTTAAGTAGGTACACTTCATAAATACATCGCAGGAATTAAATTAAACATTAAAAAGTTGCAGGACACTAAACTGGATCTGCACAGATGAGACTGCCCCAAACAAGAGCACTTATTAAGAATACAAAATAGTGCTCTTGTTTAAAGTAATCCCAGTCTGTTTTACTCTCTTAAATTAGAAAAAGATAGAACACTTGAATGTCTTCAGTTGCTTGAGTCACTTAAAACTACCCCAACAAATAGCACTTACAAAAATAACAGTAAGACATGTCAGAGCCATTGTTAGGGTCTCAATTGTGACATCACAGAAGATCATGTTCTTGAGTTCAGCTTGAATAGAACAAATGGAAATGTAATAATGACAAACCTGACTCAGCTCAAAACATCTTGCTCAGTCCTACAGTCCTTCATTCTGAGGAACATTAATCAGGTGCTCTTCTTATAACTGTTCAGACTGTGATCGATGATTGGGATAATTCACAGCTCCGCCCACATCAAATTCCTTTGTCACAATAGAACTGATCATTTTCAAAAGTACCATACGAAAGACAGGTGATTAACAGTTACAGCCCATAGTGTAATACCTGCCAGTGTTTAGTCAAATTAGAACTATAGTAAATTTACAGTTTTAGTACCATTGTTAGCCATTGTTAGGCTCTCAATTGTGACATCACAGAAGATCATGCCAATTGTGCAATACCTGCCAGTGTTTAGTCAAATTAGAACTATAGTAAATTTACAGTTTTAGTACACTGTAATAAAGTCTTTCATTTTAAGTTCTTAAATGTAAAGCTGCTAAGGTTGAAGAAGAACCTGGTCAGATTCCACATAACTCTACTGTGTAAAAAATCCAACATCATACTGAATGTTGCCCCAACTTATTTGCACTTACAGTAGACTTTAAGTAGGTACACTTCAGTTAGGGTAATGTTCAGAAATACATTGCAGGAATTAAATTAAACATTAAAAAGTTGCAGGACACTAAACAGGATCTGCACAGATGAGACTGCACCAAACAAGAGCACTTATTAAGAATACAAAATAGTGCTCTTGTTTAAAGTAATCCCAGTCTGTTTTACTCTCTTAAATTAGAAAAAGATAGAACACTTGAATGTCTTCAGTTGCTTGAGTCACTTAAAACTACCCCAACAAATAGCACTTACAAAAATAACAGTAAGACATGTCAGAGCCATTGTTAGGGTCTCAATTGTGACATCACAGAAGATCATGTTCTTGAGTTCAGCTTGAATAGAACAAATGGAAATGTAATAATGACATACCTGACTCAGCTCAAAACATCTTGCTCAGTCCTACAGTCCTTCATTCTGAGGAACATAAATCAGGTGCTCTTCTTATAACTGTTCAGACTGTGATCATTGATTGGGATAATTCACAGCTCCGCCCACATTAAATTCCTTTGTCACAATAGAACTGATCATTTTCAAAAGTACCATATAAAAAGACAGGTGATTAACAGTAACAGCCCATAGTGTAATACCTGCCAGTGTTTAGTCAAATTAGAACTATAGTAAATTTACAGTTTTAGTACCATTGTTAGGCTCTCAATTGTGACATCACTGAAGATTATGCCAATTGTGCAATACCTGCCAGTGTTTAGTCAAATTAGAACTATAGTAAATTTACAGTTTTAGTACACTGTAATAAAGTCTTTCATTTTAAGTTCTTAAATGTAAAGCTGCTGAGGTTGAAGAAGAACTTGGTCAGATTCCACATAACTCTACTGTGTAAAAAATCCAACATCAGTTTGCTTGTTGTTTTTGGTCTCTTGAAGGTAACTTTACTGAATGTTGCCCCAACTTATTTGCACTTACAGTAGACTTTAAGTAGGTGAACTTCAGTTAGGGTAATGTTCAGAAATACATTGCAGCAATTAAATTAAACATTAAAAAGTTGCAGGACACTAAACTGGATCTGCACAGATGAGACTGCCCCAAACAAGAGCACTTATTAAGAATACAAAATAGTGCTCTTGTTTAAAGTAATCCCAGTCTGTTTTACTCTCTTAAATTAGAAAAAGATAGAACACTTGAATGTCTTCAGTTGCTTGAGTCACTTAAAACTACCCCAACAAATAGCACTTACAAAAATAACAGTAAGACATGTCAGAGCCATTGTTAGGGTCTCAATTGTGACATCACAGAAGATCATGTTCTTGAGTTCAGCTTGAATAGAACAAATGTAAATGTAATAATGACAAACCTGACTCAGCTCAAAACATCTTGCTCAGTCCTACAGTCCTTCATTCTGAGGAACATAAATCAGGTGCTCTTCTTATAACTGTTCAGACTGTGATCGATGATTGGGATAATTCACAGCTCCGCCCACATCAAATTCCTTTGTCACAATAGAACTGATCATTTTCATATAAAAGTACCATATAAAAAGACAGGTGATTAACAGTAACAGCCCATAGTGTAATACCTGCCAGTGTTTAGTCAAATTAGAACTATAGTAAATTTACAGTTTTAGTACACTGTAATAAAGTCTTTCATTTTAAGTTCTTAAATGTAAAGCTGCTAAGGTTGAAGAAGAACTTGGTCAGATTCCACATAACTCTACTGTGTAAAAAATCCAACATCAGTTTGCTTGTTGTTTTTGGTCTCTTGAAGGTAACTTTACTGAATGTTGCCCCAACTTATTTGCACTTACAGTAGACTTTAAGTAGGTACACTTCAGTTAGGGTAATGTTCAGAAATACATTGCAGGAATTAAATTAAACATTAAAAAAATGCAGGACACTAAACAGGATCTGCACAGATGAGACTGCCCCAAACAAGAGCACTTATTAAGAATACAAAATAGTGCTCTTGTTTAAAGTAATCCCAGTCTGTTTTACTCTCTTAAATTAGAAAAAGATAGAACATTTGAATGTCTTCAGTTGCTTGAGTCACTTAAAACTACCCCAACAAATAGCACTTACAAAAATAACAGTAAGACATGTCAGAGCCATTGTTAGGGTCTCAATTGTGACATCACAGAAGATCATGTTCTTGAGTTCAGCTTGAATAGAACAAATGGAAATGTAATAATGACAAACCTGACTCAGCTCAAAACATCTTGCTCAGTCCTACAGTCCTTCATTCTGAGGAACATAAATCAGGTGCTCTTCTTATAACTGTTTAGACTGTGATCATTGATTGGGATAATTCACAGCTCCGCCCACATCAAATTCCTTTGTCACAAAAGAACTGATCATTTTCAAAAGTACCATACGAAAGACAGGTGATTAACAGTAACAGCCCATAGTGTAATACCTGACAGTGTTTAGTCAAATTAGAACTATAGTAAATTTACAGTTTTAGTACACTGTAATAAAGTCTTTCATTTTAAGTTCCTAAATGTAAAGCTGCTAAGGTTGAAGAAGAACCTGGTCAGATTCCACATAACTCTACTGTGTAAAAAATCCAACATCAGTTTGCTTGTTGTTTTTGGTCTCTTGAAGGTAACTTTACTGAATGTTGCCCCAACTTATTTGCACTTACAGTAGACTTTAAGTAGGTACACTTCAGTTAGGGTAATGTTCAGAAATACATTGCAGGAATAAATTAAACATTAAAAAGTTGCAGGACACTAAACAGGATCTGCACAGATGACACTGCCCCAAACAAGAGCACTTATTAAAAATACAAAATAGTGCTCTTGTTTAAAGTAATCCCAGTCTGTTTTACTCTCTTAAATTAGAAAAAGATAGAACACTTGAATGTCTTCAGTTGCTTGAGTCACTTAAAACTACCCCAACAAATAGCACTTACAAAAATAACAGTAAGCCATGTCAGAGCCATTGTTAGGGTCTCAATTGTGACATCACAGAAGATCATGTTCTTGAGTTCAGCTTGAATAGAACAAATGGAAATGTAATAATGACAAACCTGACTCAGCTCAAAACATCTTGCTCAGTCCTACAGTCCTTCATTCTGAGGAACATAAATCAGGTGGCTCTTCTTATAACTGTTTAGACTGTGATCATTGATTGGGATAATTCACAGCTCCGCCCACATCAAATTCCTTTGTCACAATAGAACTGATCATTTTCAAAAGTACCATACGAAAGACAGGTGATTAACAGTAACAGCCCATAGTGTAATACCTGCCAGTGTTTAGTCAAATTAGAACTATAGTAAATTTACAGTTTTAGTACACTGTAATAAAGTCTTTCATTTTAAGTTCCTAAATGTAAAGCTGCTAAGGTTGAAGAAGAACTTGGTCAGATTCCACATAACTCTACTGTGTAAAAAATCCAACATCAGTTTGCTTGTTGTTTTTGGTCTCTTGAAGGTAACTTTACTGAATGTTGCCCCAACTTATTTGCACTTACAGTAGACTTTAAGTAGGTACACTTCAGTTAGGGTAATGTTCAGAAATACATTGCAGGAATTAAATTAAACATTAAAAAGTTGCAGGACACTAAACTGGATCTGCACAGATGACACTGCCCCAAACAAGAGCACTTATTAAAAATACAAAATAGTGCTCTTGTTTAAAGTAATCCCAGTCTGTTTTACTCTCTTAAATTAGAAAAAGATAGAACACTTGAATGTCTTCAGTTGCTTGAGTCACTTAAAACTACCCCAACAAATAGCACTTACAAAAATAACAGTAAGACATGTCAGAGCCATTGTTAGGGTCTCAATTGTGACATCACAGAAGATCATGTTCTTGAGTTCAGCTTGAATAGAACAAATGGAAATGTAATAATGACATACCTGACTCAGCTCAAAACATCTTGCTCAGTCCTACAGTCCTTCATTCTGAGGAACATAAATCAGGTGCTCTTCTTATAACTGTTCAGACTGTGATCATTGATTGGGATAATTCACAGCTCCGCCCACATCAAATTCCTTTGTCACAATAGAACTGATAATTTTACCATATGAAAGACAGGTGATTAAAAGTAACAGCCCATAGTGTAATACCTGCAAGTGTTTAGTCAAATTAGAACTATAGTAAATTTACAGTTTTAGTACACTGTAATAAAGTCTTTCATTTTAAGTTCCTAAATGTAAAGCTGCTAAGGTTGAAGAAGAACCTGGTCAGATTCCACATAACTCTACTGTGTAAAAAATCCAACATCAGTTTGCTTGTTGTTTTTGGTCTCTTGAAGGTAACTTTACTGAATGTTGCCCCAACTTATTTGCACTTACAGTAGACTTTAAGTAGGTACACTTCAGTTAGGGTAATGTTCAGAAATACATTGCAGGAATAAATTAAACATTAAAAAGTTGCAGGACACTAAACAGGATCTGCACAGATGACACTGCCCCAAACAAGAGCACTTATTAAAAATACAAAATAGTGCTCTTGTTTAAAGTAATCCCAGTCTGTTTTACTCTCTTAAATTAGAAAAAGATAGAACACTTGAATGTCTTCAGTTGCTTGAGTCACTTAAAACTACCCCAACAAATAGCACTTACAAAAATAACAGTAAGCCATGTCAGAGCCATTGTTAGGGTCTCAATTGTGACATCACAGAAGATCATGTTCTTGAGTTCAGCTTGAATAGAACAAATGGAAATGTAATAATGACAAACCTGACTCAGCTCAAAACATCTTGCTCAGTCCTACAGTCCTTCATTCTGAGGAACATAAATCAGGTGGCTCTTCTTATAACTGTTTAGACTGTGATCATTGATTGGGATAATTCACAGCTCCGCCCACATCAAATTCCTTTGTCACAATAGAACTGATCATTTTCAAAAGTACCATACGAAAGACAGGTGATTAACAGTAACAGCCCATAGTGTAATACCTGCCAGTGTTTAGTCAAATTAGAACTATAGTAAATTTACAGTTTTAGTACACTGTAATAAAGTCTTTCATTTTAAGTTCCTAAATGTAAAGCTGCTAAGGTTGAAGAAGAACTTGGTCAGATTCCACATAACTCTACTGTGTAAAAAATCCAACATCAGTTTGCTTGTTGTTTTTGGTCTCTTGAAGGTAACTTTACTGAATGTTGCCCCAACTTATTTGCACTTACAGTAGACTTTAAGTAGGTACACTTCAGTTAGGGTAATGTTCAGAAATACATTGCAGGAATTAAATTAAACATTAAAAAGTTGCAGGACACTAAACTGGATCTGCACAGATGACACTGCCCCAAACAAGAGCACTTATTAAAAATACAAAATAGTGCTCTTGTTTAAAGTAATCCCAGTCTGTTTTACTCTCTTAAATTAGAAAAAGATAGAACACTTGAATGTCTTCAGTTGCTTGAGTCACTTAAAACTACCCCAACAAATAGCACTTACAAAAATAACAGTAAGACATGTCAGAGCCATTGTTAGGGTCTCAATTGTGACATCACAGAAGATCATGTTCTTGAGTTCAGCTTGAATAGAACAAATGGAAATGTAATAATGACATACCTGACTCAGCTCAAAACATCTTGCTCAGTCCTACAGTCCTTCATTCTGAGGAACATAAATCAGGTGCTCTTCTTATAACTGTTCAGACTGTGATCATTGATTGGGATAATTCACAGCTCCGCCCACATCAAATTCCTTTGTCACAATAGAACTGATAATTTTACCATATGAAAGACAGGTGATTAAAAGTAACAGCCCATAGTGTAATACCTGCAAGTGTTTAGTCAAATTAGAACTATAGTAAATTTACAGTTTTAGTACACTGTAATGAAGTCTTTCATTTTAAGTTCTTAAATGTAAAGCTGCTAAGGTTGAAGAAGAACTTGGTCAGATTCCACATAACTCTACTGTGTAAAAAATCCAACATCAGTTTGCTTGTTGTTTTTGGTCTCTTGAAGGTAACTGAATGTTGCCCCAACTTATTTGCACTTACAGTAGACTTTAAGTAGGTACACTTCATAAATACATCGCAGGAATTAAATTAAACATTAAAAAGTTGCAGGACACTAAACTGGATCTGCACAGATGAGACTGCCCCAAACAAGAGCACTTATTAAGAATACAAAATAGTGCTCTTGTTTAAAGTAATCCCAGTCTGTTTTACTCTCTTAAATTAGAAAAAGATAGAACACTTGAATGTTTTCAGTTGCTTGAGTCACTTAAAACTACCCCAACAAATAGCACTTACAAAAATAACAGTAAGACATGTCAGAGCCATTGTTAGGGTCTCAATTGTGACATCACAGAAGATCATGTTCTTGAGTTCAGCTTGAATAGAACAAATGTAAATGTAATAATGACAAACCTGACTCAGCTCAAAACATCTTGCTCAGTCCTACAGTCCTTCATTCTGAGGAACATAAATCAGGTGCTCTTCTTATAACTGTTCAGACTGTGATCATTGATTGGGATAATTCACAGCTCCGCCCACATCAAATTCCTTTGTCACAATAGAACTGATCATTTTCAAAAGTACCATACGAAAGACAGGTGATTAACAGTAACAGCCCATAGTGTAATACCTGCCAGTGTTTAGTCAAATTAGAACTATAGTAAATTTACAGTTTTAGTACACTGTAATAAAGTCTTTCATTTTAAGTTCCTAAATGTAAGGCTGCTAAGGTTGAAGAATAACTTGTTCAGATTCCACATAACTCTACTGTGTAAAAAATCCAACATCAGTTTGCTTGTTGTTTTTGGTCTCTTGAAGGTAACTTTACTGAATGTTGCCCCAACTTATTTGCACTTACAGTAGACTTTAAGTAGGTACACTTCAGTTAGGGTAATGTTCAGAAATACATTGCAGGAATAAAATTAAACATTAAAAAGTTGCAGGACACTAAACTGGATCTGCACAGATGAGACTGCCCCAAACAAGAGCACTTATTAAAAATACAAAATAGTGCTCTTGTTTAAAGTAATCCCAGTCTGTTTTACTCTCTTAAATTAGAAAAAGATAGAACACTTGAATGTCTTCAGTTGCTTGAGTCACTTAAAACTACCCCAACAAATAGCACTTACAAAAATAACAGGAAGACATGTCAGAGCCATTGTTAGGGTCTCAATTGTGACATCACAGAAGATCATGTTCTTGAGTTCAGCTTGAATAGAACAAATGGAAATGTAATAATGACAAACCTGACTTAGCTCAAAACATTTTGCTCAGTCCTACAGTCCTTCATTCTGAGGAACATAAATCAGGTGCTCTTCTTATAACTGTTCAGACTGTGATCATTGATTGGGATCATTCACAGCTCCGCCCACATCAAATTCCTTTGTCACAATAGAACTGATCATTTTCAAAAGTACCATATGCAAGACAGGTGATTAACAGTAACAGCCCATAGTGTAATACCTGCCAGTGTTTAGTCAAATTAGAACTATAGTAAATTTACAGTTTTAGTACACTGTAATAAAGTCTTTCATTTTAAGTTCTTAAATGTAAAGCTGCTGAGGTTGAAGAAGAACTTGGTCACATTCCACATAACTCTACTGTGTAAAAAATCCAACATCAGTTTGCTTGTTGTTTTTGGTCTCTTGAAGGTAACTTTACTGAATTTTGCCCCAACTTATTTGCACTTACAGTAGACTTTAAGTAGGTACACTTCATAAATACATTGCAGGAATTAAATTAAACATTAAAAAGTTGCAGGACACTAAACTGGATCTGCACAGATGAGACTGCCCCAAACAAGAGCACTTATTAAGAATACAAAATAGTGCTCTTGTTTAAAGTAATCCCAGTCTGTTTTACTCTCTTAAATTAGAAAAAGATAGAACACTTGAATGTCTTCAGTTGCTTGAGTCACTTAAAACTACCCCAACAAATAGCACTTACAAAAATAACAGTAAGACATGTCAGAGCCATTGTTAGGGTCTCAATTGTGACATCACAGAAGATCATGTTCTTGAGTTCAGCTTGAATAGAACAAATGGAAATGTAATAATGACAAACCTGACTCAGCTCAAAACATCTTGCTCAGTCCTACAGTCCTTCATTCTGAGGAACATAAACCAGGTGCTCTTCTTATAACTGTTCAGACTGTGATCATTGATTGGGATAATTCACAGCTCCGCCCACATCAAATTCCTTTGTCACAATAGAACTGATCATTTTCAAAAGTACCATATGAAAGACAGGTGATTAACAGTAACAGCCCATAGTGTAATACCTGCCAGTGTTTAGTCAAATTAGAACTATAGTAAATTTACAGTTTTAGTACCATTGTTAGCCATTGTTAGGCTCTCAATTGTGACATCACAGAAGATCATGCCAATTGTGCAATACCTGCCAGTGTTTAGTCAAATTAGAACTATAGTAAATTTACAGTTTTAGTACACTGTAATAAAGTCTTTCATTTTAAGTTCTTAAATGTAAAGCTGCTAAGGTTGAAGAAGAACTTGGTCAGATTCCACATAACTCTACTGTGTAAAAAATCCAACATCAGTTTGCTTGTTGTTTTTGGTCTCTTGAAGGTAACTTTACTGAATGTTGCCCCAACTTATTTGCACTTACAGTAGACTTTAAGTAGGTACACTTGAGAAATACATTGCAGGAATTAAATTAAACATTAAAAAGTTGCAGGACACTAAACAGGATCTGCACAGATGAGACTGCCCCAAACAAGAGCACTCATTAAGAATACAAAATAGTGCTCTTGTTTAAAGTAATCCCAGTCTGTTTTACTCTCTTAAATTAGAAAAAGATAGAACACTTGAATGTCTTCAGTTGCTTGAGTCACTTAAAACTACCCCAACAAATAGCACTTACAAAAATAACAGTAAGCCATGTCAGAGCCATTGTTAGGGTCTCAATTGTGACATCACAGAAGATCATGTTCTTGAGTTCAGCTTGAATAGAACAAATGGAAATGTAATAACGACAAACCTGACTCAGCTCAAAACATCTTGCTCAGTCCTACAGTCCTTCATTCTGAGGAACATAAATCAGCTTCTCTTCTTATAACTGTTCAGACTGTGATCATTGATTGGGATAATTCACAGCTCCGCCCACATCAAATTCCTTTGTCACAATAGAACTGATCATTTTCAAAAGTACCATATGAAAGACAGGTGATTAACAGTAACAGCCCATAGTGTAATACCTGCCAGTGTTTAGTCAAATTAGAACTATAGTAAATTTAGAATTTTAGTACACTGTAATGAAGTCTTTCATTTTAAGTTCTTAAATGTAAAGCTGCTAAGGTTGAAGAAGAACTTGGTCAGATTCCACATAACTCTACTGTGTAAAAAATCCAACATCAGTTTGCTTGTTGTTTTTGGTCTCTTGAAGGTAACTGAATGTTGCCCCAACTTATTTGCACTTACAGTAGACTTTAAGTAGGTACACTTCATAAATACATCGCAGGAATTAAATTAAACATTAAAAAGTTGCAGGACACTAAACTGGATCTGCACAGATGAGACTGCCCCAAACAAGAGCACTTATTAAGAATACAAAATAGTGCTCTTGTTTAAAGTAATCCCAGTCTGTTTTACTCTCTTAAATTAGAAAAAGATAGAACACTTGAATGTCTTCAGTTGCTTGAGTCACTTAAAACTACCCCAACAAATAGCACTTACAAAAATAACAGTAAGACATGTCAGAGCCATTGTTAGGGTCTCAATTGTGACATCACAGAAGATCATGTTCTTGAGTTCAGCTTGAATAGAACAAATGGAAATGTAATAATGACAAACCTGACTCAGCTCAAAACATCTTGCTCAGTCCTACAGTCCTTCATTCTGAGGAACATTAATCAGGTGCTCTTCTTATAACTGTTCAGACTGTGATCGATGATTGGGATAATTCACAGCTCCGCCCACATCAAATTCCTTTGTCACAATAGAACTGATCATTTTCAAAAGTACCATACGAAAGACAGGTGATTAACAGTTACAGCCCATAGTGTAATACCTGCCAGTGTTTAGTCAAATTAGAACTATAGTAAATTTACAGTTTTAGTACCATTGTTAGCCATTGTTAGGCTCTCAATTGTGACATCACAGAAGATCATGCCAATTGTGCAATACCTGCCAGTGTTTAGTCAAATTAGAACTATAGTAAATTTACAGTTTTAGTACACTGTAATAAAGTCTTTCATTTTAAGTTCTTAAATGTAAAGCTGCTAAGGTTGAAGAAGAACCTGGTCAGATTCCACATAACTCTACTGTGTAAAAAATCCAACATCATACTGAATGTTGCCCCAACTTATTTGCACTTACAGTAGACTTTAAGTAGGTACACTTCAGTTAGGGTAATGTTCAGAAATACATTGCAGGAATTAAATTAAACATTAAAAAGTTGCAGGACACTAAACAGGATCTGCACAGATGAGACTGCACCAAACAAGAGCACTTATTAAGAATACAAAATAGTGCTCTTGTTTAAAGTAATCCCAGTCTGTTTTACTCTCTTAAATTAGAAAAAGATAGAACACTTGAATGTCTTCAGTTGCTTGAGTCACTTAAAACTACCCCAACAAATAGCACTTACAAAAATAACAGTAAGACATGTCAGAGCCATTGTTAGGGTCTCAATTGTGACATCACAGAAGATCATGTTCTTGAGTTCAGCTTGAATAGAACAAATGGAAATGTAATAATGACATACCTGACTCAGCTCAAAACATCTTGCTCAGTCCTACAGTCCTTCATTCTGAGGAACATAAATCAGGTGCTCTTCTTATAACTGTTCAGACTGTGATCATTGATTGGGATAATTCACAGCTCCGCCCACATTAAATTCCTTTGTCACAATAGAACTGATCATTTTCAAAAGTACCATATAAAAAGACAGGTGATTAACAGTAACAGCCCATAGTGTAATACCTGCCAGTGTTTAGTCAAATTAGAACTATAGTAAATTTACAGTTTTAGTACCATTGTTAGGCTCTCAATTGTGACATCACTGAAGATTATGCCAATTGTGCAATACCTGCCAGTGTTTAGTCAAATTAGAACTATAGTAAATTTACAGTTTTAGTACACTGTAATAAAGTCTTTCATTTTAAGTTCTTAAATGTAAAGCTGCTGAGGTTGAAGAAGAACTTGGTCAGATTCCACATAACTCTACTGTGTAAAAAATCCAACATCAGTTTGCTTGTTGTTTTTGGTCTCTTGAAGGTAACTTTACTGAATGTTGCCCCAACTTATTTGCACTTACAGTAGACTTTAAGTAGGTGAACTTCAGTTAGGGTAATGTTCAGAAATACATTGCAGCAATTAAATTAAACATTAAAAAGTTGCAGGACACTAAACTGGATCTGCACAGATGAGACTGCCCCAAACAAGAGCACTTATTAAGAATACAAAATAGTGCTCTTGTTTAAAGTAATCCCAGTCTGTTTTACTCTCTTAAATTAGAAAAAGATAGAACACTTGAATGTCTTCAGTTGCTTGAGTCACTTAAAACTACCCCAACAAATAGCACTTACAAAAATAACAGTAAGACATGTCAGAGCCATTGTTAGGGTCTCAATTGTGACATCACAGAAGATCATGTTCTTGAGTTCAGCTTGAATAGAACAAATGTAAATGTAATAATGACAAACCTGACTCAGCTCAAAACATCTTGCTCAGTCCTACAGTCCTTCATTCTGAGGAACATAAATCAGGTGCTCTTCTTATAACTGTTCAGACTGTGATCGATGATTGGGATAATTCACAGCTCCGCCCACATCAAATTCCTTTGTCACAATAGAACTGATCATTTTCATATAAAAGTACCATATAAAAAGACAGGTGATTAACAGTAACAGCCCATAGTGTAATACCTGCCAGTGTTTAGTCAAATTAGAACTATAGTAAATTTACAGTTTTAGTACACTGTAATAAAGTCTTTCATTTTAAGTTCTTAAATGTAAAGCTGCTAAGGTTGAAGAAGAACTTGGTCAGATTCCACATAACTCTACTGTGTAAAAAATCCAACATCAGTTTGCTTGTTGTTTTTGGTCTCTTGAAGGTAACTTTACTGAATGTTGCCCCAACTTATTTGCACTTACAGTAGACTTTAAGTAGGTACACTTCAGTTAGGGTAATGTTCAGAAATACATTGCAGGAATTAAATTAAACATTAAAAAAATGCAGGACACTAAACAGGATCTGCACAGATGAGACTGCCCCAAACAAGAGCACTTATTAAGAATACAAAATAGTGCTCTTGTTTAAAGTAATCCCAGTCTGTTTTACTCTCTTAAATTAGAAAAAGATAGAACATTTGAATGTCTTCAGTTGCTTGAGTCACTTAAAACTACCCCAACAAATAGCACTTACAAAAATAACAGTAAGACATGTCAGAGCCATTGTTAGGGTCTCAATTGTGACATCACAGAAGATCATGTTCTTGAGTTCAGCTTGAATAGAACAAATGGAAATGTAATAATGACAAACCTGACTCAGCTCAAAACATCTTGCTCAGTCCTACAGTCCTTCATTCTGAGGAACATAAATCAGGTGCTCTTCTTATAACTGTTTAGACTGTGATCATTGATTGGGATAATTCACAGCTCCGCCCACATCAAATTCCTTTGTCACAAAAGAACTGATCATTTTCAAAAGTACCATACGAAAGACAGGTGATTAACAGTAACAGCCCATAGTGTAATACCTGCCAGTGTTTAGTCAAATTAGAACTATAGTAAATTTACAGTTTTAGTACACTGTAATAAAGTCTTTCATTTTAAGTTCCTAAATGTAAAGCTGCTAAGGTTGAAGAAGAACCTGGTCAGATTCCACATAACTCTACTGTGTAAAAAATCCAACATCAGTTTGCTTGTTGTTTTTGGTCTCTTGAAGGTAACTTTACTGAATGTTGCCCCAACTTATTTGCACTTACAGTAGACTTTAAGTAGGTACACTTCAGTTAGGGTAATGTTCAGAAATACATTGCAGGAATAAATTAAACATTAAAAAGTTGCAGGACACTAAACAGGATCTGCACAGATGACACTGCCCCAAACAAGAGCACTTATTAAAAATACAAAATAGTGCTCTTGTTTAAAGTAATCCCAGTCTGTTTTACTCTCTTAAATTAGAAAAAGATAGAACACTTGAATGTCTTCAGTTGCTTGAGTCACTTAAAACTACCCCAACAAATAGCACTTACAAAAATAACAGTAAGCCATGTCAGAGCCATTGTTAGGGTCTCAATTGTGACATCACAGAAGATCATGTTCTTGAGTTCAGCTTGAATAGAACAAATGGAAATGTAATAATGACAAACCTGACTCAGCTCAAAACATCTTGCTCAGTCCTACAGTCCTTCATTCTGAGGAACATAAATCAGGTGGCTCTTCTTATAACTGTTTAGACTGTGATCATTGATTGGGATAATTCACAGCTCCGCCCACATCAAATTCCTTTGTCACAATAGAACTGATCATTTTCAAAAGTACCATACGAAAGACAGGTGATTAACAGTAACAGCCCATAGTGTAATACCTGCCAGTGTTTAGTCAAATTAGAACTATAGTAAATTTACAGTTTTAGTACACTGTAATAAAGTCTTTCATTTTAAGTTCCTAAATGTAAAGCTGCTAAGGTTGAAGAAGAACTTGGTCAGATTCCACATAACTCTACTGTGTAAAAAATCCAACATCAGTTTGCTTGTTGTTTTTGGTCTCTTGAAGGTAACTTTACTGAATGTTGCCCCAACTTATTTGCACTTACAGTAGACTTTAAGTAGGTACACTTCAGTTAGGGTAATGTTCAGAAATACATTGCAGGAATTAAATTAAACATTAAAAAGTTGCAGGACACTAAACTGGATCTGCACAGATGACACTGCCCCAAACAAGAGCACTTATTAAAAATACAAAATAGTGCTCTTGTTTAAAGTAATCCCAGTCTGTTTTACTCTCTTAAATTAGAAAAAGATAGAACACTTGAATGTCTTCAGTTGCTTGAGTCACTTAAAACTACCCCAACAAATAGCACTTACAAAAATAACAGTAAGACATGTCAGAGCCATTGTTAGGGTCTCAATTGTGACATCACAGAAGATCATGTTCTTGAGTTCAGCTTGAATAGAACAAATGGAAATGTAATAATGACATACCTGACTCAGCTCAAAACATCTTGCTCAGTCCTACAGTCCTTCATTCTGAGGAACATAAATCAGGTGCTCTTCTTATAACTGTTCAGACTGTGATCATTGATTGGGATAATTCACAGCTCCGCCCACATCAAATTCCTTTGTCACAATAGAACTGATAATTTTACCATATGAAAGACAGGTGATTAAAAGTAACAGCCCATAGTGTAATACCTGCAAGTGTTTAGTCAAATTAGAACTATAGTAAATTTACAGTTTTAGTACACTGTAATGAAGTCTTTCATTTTAAGTTCTTAAATGTAAAGCTGCTAAGGTTGAAGAAGAACTTGGTCAGATTCCACATAACTCTACTGTGTAAAAAATCCAACATCAGTTTGCTTGTTGTTTTTGGTCTCTTGAAGGTAACTGAATGTTGCCCCAACTTATTTGCACTTACAGTAGACTTTAAGTAGGTACACTTCATAAATACATCGCAGGAATTAAATTAAACATTAAAAAGTTGCAGGACACTAAACTGGATCTGCACAGATGAGACTGCCCCAAACAAGAGCACTTATTAAGAATACAAAATAGTGCTCTTGTTTAAAGTAATCCCAGTCTGTTTTACTCTCTTAAATTAGAAAAAGATAGAACACTTGAATGTTTTCAGTTGCTTGAGTCACTTAAAACTACCCCAACAAATAGCACTTACAAAAATAACAGTAAGACATGTCAGAGCCATTGTTAGGGTCTCAATTGTGACATCACAGAAGATCATGTTCTTGAGTTCAGCTTGAATAGAACAAATGTAAATGTAATAATGACAAACCTGACTCAGCTCAAAACATCTTGCTCAGTCCTACAGTCCTTCATTCTGAGGAACATAAATCAGGTGCTCTTCTTATAACTGTTCAGACTGTGATCATTGATTGGGATAATTCACAGCTCCGCCCACATCAAATTCCTTTGTCACAATAGAACTGATCATTTTCAAAAGTACCATACGAAAGACAGGTGATTAACAGTAACAGCCCATAGTGTAATACCTGCCAGTGTTTAGTCAAATTAGAACTATAGTAAATTTACAGTTTTAGTACACTGTAATAAAGTCTTTCATTTTAAGTTCCTAAATGTAAAGCTGCTAAGGTTGAAGAATAACTTGTTCAGATTCCACATAACTCTACTGTGTAAAAAATCCAACATCAGTTTGCTTGTTGTTTTTGGTCTCTTGAAGGTAACTTTACTGAATGTTGCCCCAACTTATTTGCACTTACAGTAGACTTTAAGTAGGTACACTTCAGTTAGGGTAATGTTCAGAAATACATTGCAGGAATAAAATTAAACATTAAAAAGTTGCAGGACACTAAACTGGATCTGCACAGATGAGACTGCCCCAAACAAGAGCACTTATTAAAAATACAAAATAGTGCTCTTGTTTAAAGTAATCCCAGTCTGTTTTACTCTCTTAAATTAGAAAAAGATAGAACACTTGAATGTCTTCAGTTGCTTGAGTCACTTAAAACTACCCCAACAAATAGCACTTACAAAAATAACAGGAAGACATGTCAGAGCCATTGTTAGGGTCTCAATTGTGACATCACAGAAGATCATGTTCTTGAGTTCAGCTTGAATAGAACAAATGGAAATGTAATAATGACAAACCTGACTTAGCTCAAAACATTTTGCTCAGTCCTACAGTCCTTCATTCTGAGGAACATAAATCAGGTGCTCTTCTTATAACTGTTCAGACTGTGATCATTGATTGGGATAATTCACAGCTCCGCCCACATCAAATTCCTTTGTCACAATAGAACTGATCATTTTCAAAAGTACCATATGCAAGACAGGTGATTAACAGTAACAGCCCATAGTGTAATACCTGCCAGTGTTTAGTCAAATTAGAACTATAGTAAATTTACAGTTTTAGTACACTGTAATAAAGTCTTTCATTTTAAGTTCTTAAATGTAAAGCTGCTGAGGTTGAAGAAGAACTTGGTCACATTCCACATAACTCTACTGTGTAAAAAATCCAACATCAGTTTGCTTGTTGTTTTTGGTCTCTTGAAGGTAACTTTACTGAATTTTGCCCCAACTTATTTGCACTTACAGTAGACTTTAAGTAGGTACACTTCATAAATACATTGCAGGAATTAAATTAAACATTAAAAAGTTGCAGGACACTAAACTGGATCTGCACAGATGAGACTGCCCCAAACAAGAGCACTTATTAAGAATACAAAATAGTGCTCTTGTTTAAAGTAATCCCAGTCTGTTTTACTCTCTTAAATTAGAAAAAGATAGAACACTTGAATGTCTTCAGTTGCTTGAGTCACTTAAAACTACCCCAACAAATAGCACTTACAAAAATAACAGGAAGACATGTCAGAGCCATTGTTAGGGTCTCAATTGTGACATCACAGAAGATCATGTTCTTGAGTTCAGCTTGAATAGAACAAATGGAAATGTAATCATTACAAACCTGACTCAGCTCAAAACATCTTGCTCAGTCCTTCATTCTGAGGAACATAAATCAGGTGCTCTTCTTATAACTGTTCAGACTGTAATCGATGATTGGGATAATTCACAGCTCCGCCCACATCAAATTCCTTTGTCACAATAGAACTGATCATTTTCAAAAGTACCATGTGAAAGACAGGTGATTAACAGTAACAGCCCATAGTGTAATACCTGCCAGTGTTTAGTCAAATTAGAACTATAGTAAATTTACAGTTTTAGTACACTGTAATGAAGTCTTTCATTTTAAGTTCTTAAATGTAAAGCTGCTAAGGTTGAAGAAGAACTTGGTCAGATTCCACATAACTCTACTGTGTAAAAAATCCAACATCAGTTTGCTTGTTGTTTTTGGTCTCTTGAAGGTAACTGAATGTTGCCCCAACTTATTTGCACTTACAGTAGACTTTAAGTAGGTACACTTCAGTTAGGGTAATGTTCAGAAATACATTGCAGGAATAAATTAAACATTAAAAAGTTGCAGGACACTAAACTGGATCTGCACAGATGACACTGCCCCAAACAAGAGCACTTATTAAAAATACAAAATAGTGCTCTTGTTTAAAGTAATCCCAGTCTGTTTTACTCTCTTAAATTAGAAAAAGATAGAACACTTGAATGTCTTCAGTTGCTTGAGTCACTTAAAACTACCCCAACAAATAGCACTTACAAAAATAACAGTAAGACATGTCAGAGCCATTGTTAGGGTCTCAATTGTGACATCACAGAAGATCATGTTCTTGAGTTCAGCTTGAATAGAACAAATGGAAATGTAATAATGACAAACCTGACTGAGCTCAAAACATCTTGCTCAGTCCTACAGTCCTTCATTCTGAGGAACATAAATCAGGTGCTCTTCTTATAACTGTTCAGACTGTGATCATTGATTGGGATAATTCACAGCTCCGCCCACATCAAATTCCTTTGTCACAATAGAACTGATCATTTTCAAAAGTACCATACGATTAACAGTAACAGCCCATAGTGTAATACCTGCCAGTGTTTAGTCAAATTAGAACTATAGTAAATTTACAGTTTTAGTACACTGTAATAAAGTCTTTCATTTTAAGTTCCTAAATGTAAAGCTGCTAAGGTTGAAGAAGAACCTGGTCAGATTCCACATAACTCTACTGTGTAAAAAATCCAACATCAGTTTGCTTGTTGTTTTTGGTCTCTTGAAGGTAACTTTACTGAATGTTGCCCCAACTTATTTGCACTTACAGTAGACTTTAAGTAGGTACACTTCAGTTAGGGTAATGTTCAGAAATACATTGCAGGAATTAAATTAAACATTAAAAAGTTGCAGGACACTAAACTGGATCTGCACAGATGACACTGCCCCAAACAAGAGCACTTATTAAGAATACAAAATAGTGCTCTTGTTTAAAGTAATCCCAGTCTGTTTTACTCTCTTAAATTAGAAAAAGATAGAACACTTGAATGTCTTCAGTTGCTTGAGTCACTTAAAACTACCCCAACAAATAGCACTTACAAAAATAACAGTAAGACATGTCAGAGCCATTGTTAGGGTCTCAATTGTGACATCACAGAAGATCATGTTCTTGAGTTCAGCTTGAATAGAACAAATGGAAATGTAATAATGACAAACCTGACTCAGCTCAAAACATCTTGCTCAGTCCTACAGTCCTTCATTCTGAGGAACATAAACCAGGTGCTCTTCTTATAACTGTTCAGACTGTGATCATTGATTGGGATAATTCACAGCTCCGCCCACATCAAATTCCTTTGTCACAATAGAACTGATCATTTTCAAAAGTACCATATGAAAGACAGGTGATTAACAGTAACAGCCCATAGTGTAATACCTGCCAGTGTTTAGTCAAATTAGAACTATAGTAAATTTACAGTTTTAGTACCATTGTTAGCCATTGTTAGGCTCTCAATTGTGACATCACAGAAGATCATGCCAATTGTGCAATACCTGCCAGTGTTTAGTCAAATTAGAACTATAGTAAATTTACAGTTTTAGTACACTGTAATAAAGTCTTTCATTTTAAGTTCTTAAATGTAAAGCTGCTAAGGTTGAAGAAGAACTTGGTCAGATTCCACATAACTCTACTGTGTAAAAAATCCAACATCAGTTTGCTTGTTGTTTTTGGTCTCTTGAAGGTAACTTTACTGAATGTTGCCCCAACTTATTTGCACTTACAGTAGACTTTAAGTAGGTACACTTGAGAAATACATTGCAGGAATTAAATTAAACATTAAAAAGTTGCAGGACACTAAACAGGATCTGCACAGATGAGACTGCCCCAAACAAGAGCACTCATTAAGAATACAAAATAGTGCTCTTGTTTAAAGTAATCCCAGTCTGTTTTACTCTCTTAAATTAGAAAAAGATAGAACACTTGAATGTCTTCAGTTGCTTGAGTCACTTAAAACTACCCCAACAAATAGCACTTACAAAAATAACAGTAAGCCATGTCAGAGCCATTGTTAGGGTCTCAATTGTGACATCACAGAAGATCATGTTCTTGAGTTCAGCTTGAATAGAACAAATGGAAATGTAATAACGACAAACCTGACTCAGCTCAAAACATCTTGCTCAGTCCTACAGTCCTTCATTCTGAGGAACATAAATCAGCTTCTCTTCTTATAACTGTTCAGACTGTGATCATTGATTGGGATAATTCACAGCTCCGCCCACATCAAATTCCTTTGTCACAATAGAACTGATCATTTTCAAAAGTACCATATGAAAGACAGGTGATTAACAGTAACAGCCCATAGTGTAATACCTGCCAGTGTTTAGTCAAATTAGAACTATAGTAAATTTAGAATTTTAGTACACTGTAATGAAGTCTTTCATTTTAAGTTCTTAAATGTAAAGCTGCTAAGGTTGAAGAAGAACTTGGTCAGATTCCACATAACTCTACTGTGTAAAAAATCCAACATCAGTTTGCTTGTTGTTTTTGGTCTCTTGAAGGTAACTGAATGTTGCCCCAACTTATTTGCACTTACAGTAGACTTTAAGTAGGTACACTTCATAAATACATCGCAGGAATTAAATTAAACATTAAAAAGTTGCAGGACACTAAACTGGATCTGCACAGATGAGACTGCCCCAAACAAGAGCACTTATTAAGAATACAAAATAGTGCTCTTGTTTAAAGTAATCCCAGTCTGTTTTACTCTCTTAAATTAGAAAAAGATAGAACACTTGAATGTCTTCAGTTGCTTGAGTCACTTAAAACTACCCCAACAAATAGCACTTACAAAAATAACAGTAAGACATGTCAGAGCCATTGTTAGGGTCTCAATTGTGACATCACAGAAGATCATGTTCTTGAGTTCAGCTTGAATAGAACAAATGGAAATGTAATAATGACAAACCTGACTTAGCTCAAAACATTTTGCTCAGTCCTACAGTCCTTCATTCTGAGGAACATAAATCAGGTGCTCTTCTTATAACTGTTCAGACTGTGATCATTGATTGGGATAATTCACAGCTCCGCCCACATCAAATTCCTTTGTCACAATAGAACTGATCATTTTCAAAAGTACCATATGCAAGACAGGTGATTAACAGTAACAGCCCATAGTGTAATACCTGCCAGTGTTTAGTCAAATTAGAACTATAGTAAATTTACAGTTTTAGTACACTGTAATAAAGTCTTTCATTTTAAGTTCTTAAATGTAAAGCTGCTGAGGTTGAAGAAGAACTTGGTCACATTCCACATAACTCTACTGTGTAAAAAATCCAACATCAGTTTGCTTGTTGTTTTTGGTCTCTTGAAGGTAACTTTACTGAATTTTGCCCCAACTTATTTGCACTTACAGTAGACTTTAAGTAGGTACACTTCATAAATACATTGCAGGAATTAAATTAAACATTAAAAAGTTGCAGGACACTAAACTGGATCTGCACAGATGAGACTGCCCCAAACAAGAGCACTTATTAAGAATACAAAATAGTGCTCTTGTTTAAAGTAATCCCAGTCTGTTTTACTCTCTTAAATTAGAAAAAGATAGAACACTTGAATGTCTTCAGTTGCTTGAGTCACTTAAAACTACCCCAACAAATAGCACTTACAAAAATAACAGGAAGACATGTCAGAGCCATTGTTAGGGTCTCAATTGTGACATCACAGAAGATCATGTTCTTGAGTTCAGCTTGAATAGAACAAATGGAAATGTAATCATTACAAACCTGACTCAGCTCAAAACATCTTGCTCAGTCCTTCATTCTGAGGAACATAAATCAGGTGCTCTTCTTATAACTGTTCAGACTGTAATCGATGATTGGGATAATTCACAGCTCCGCCCACATCAAATTCCTTTGTCACAATAGAACTGATCATTTTCAAAAGTACCATGTGAAAGACAGGTGATTAACAGTAACAGCCCATAGTGTAATACCTGCCAGTGTTTAGTCAAATTAGAACTATAGTAAATTTACAGTTTTAGTACACTGTAATGAAGTCTTTCATTTTAAGTTCTTAAATGTAAAGCTGCTAAGGTTGAAGAAGAACTTGGTCAGATTCCACATAACTCTACTGTGTAAAAAATCCAACATCAGTTTGCTTGTTGTTTTTGGTCTCTTGAAGGTAACTGAATGTTGCCCCAACTTATTTGCACTTACAGTAGACTTTAAGTAGGTACACTTCAGTTAGGGTAATGTTCAGAAATACATTGCAGGAATAAATTAAACATTAAAAAGTTGCAGGACACTAAACTGGATCTGCACAGATGACACTGCCCCAAACAAGAGCACTTATTAAAAATACAAAATAGTGCTCTTGTTTAAAGTAATCCCAGTCTGTTTTACTCTCTTAAATTAGAAAAAGATAGAACACTTGAATGTCTTCAGTTGCTTGAGTCACTTAAAACTACCCCAACAAATAGCACTTACAAAAATAACAGTAAGACATGTCAGAGCCATTGTTAGGGTCTCAATTGTGACATCACAGAAGATCATGTTCTTGAGTTCAGCTTGAATAGAACAAATGGAAATGTAATAATGACAAACCTGACTGAGCTCAAAACATCTTGCTCAGTCCTACAGTCCTTCATTCTGAGGAACATAAATCAGGTGCTCTTCTTATAACTGTTCAGACTGTGATCATTGATTGGGATAATTCACAGCTCCGCCCACATCAAATTCCTTTGTCACAATAGAACTGATCATTTTCAAAAGTACCATACGATTAACAGTAACAGCCCATAGTGTAATACCTGCCAGTGTTTAGTCAAATTAGAACTATAGTAAATTTACAGTTTTAGTACACTGTAATAAAGTCTTTCATTTTAAGTTCCTAAATGTAAAGCTGCTAAGGTTGAAGAAGAACCTGGTCAGATTCCACATAACTCTACTGTGTAAAAAATCCAACATCAGTTTGCTTGTTGTTTTTGGTCTCTTGAAGGTAACTTTACTGAATGTTGCCCCAACTTATTTGCACTTACAGTAGACTTTAAGTAGGTACACTTCAGTTAGGGTAATGTTCAGAAATACATTGCAGGAATTAAATTAAACATTAAAAAGTTGCAGGACACTAAACTGGATCTGCACAGATGACACTGCCCCAAACAAGAGCACTTATTAAGAATACAAAATAGTGCTCTTGTTTAAAGTAATCCCAGTCTGTTTTACTCTCTTAAATTAGAAAAAGATAGAACACTTGAATGTCTTCAGTTGCTTGAGTCACTTAAAACTACCCCAACAAATAGCACTTACAAAAATAACAGTAAGACATGTCAGAGCCATTGTTAGGGTCTCAATTGTGACATCACAGAAGATCATGTTCTTGAGTTCAGCTTGAATAGAACAAATGGAAATGTAATAATGACAAACCTGACTCAGCTCAAAACATCTTGCTCAGTCCTACAGTCCTTCATTCTGAGGAACATAAACCAGGTGCTCTTCTTATAACTGTTCAGACTGTGATCATTGATTGGGATAATTCACAGCTCCGCCCACATCAAATTCCTTTGTCACAATAGAACTGATCATTTTCAAAAGTACCATATGAAAGACAGGTGATTAACAGTAACAGCCCATAGTGTAATACCTGCCAGTGTTTAGTCAAATTAGAACTATAGTAAATTTACAGTTTTAGTACCATTGTTAGCCATTGTTAGGCTCTCAATTGTGACATCACAGAAGATCATGCCAATTGTGCAATACCTGCCAGTGTTTAGTCAAATTAGAACTATAGTAAATTTACAGTTTTAGTACACTGTAATAAAGTCTTTCATTTTAAGTTCTTAAATGTAAAGCTGCTAAGGTTGAAGAAGAACTTGGTCAGATTCCACATAACTCTACTGTGTAAAAAATCCAACATCAGTTTGCTTGTTGTTTTTGGTCTCTTGAAGGTAACTTTACTGAATGTTGCCCCAACTTATTTGCACTTACAGTAGACTTTAAGTAGGTACACTTGAGAAATACATTGCAGGAATTAAATTAAACATTAAAAAGTTGCAGGACACTAAACAGGATCTGCACAGATGAGACTGCCCCAAACAAGAGCACTCATTAAGAATACAAAATAGTGCTCTTGTTTAAAGTAATCCCAGTCTGTTTTACTCTCTTAAATTAGAAAAAGATAGAACACTTGAATGTCTTCAGTTGCTTGAGTCACTTAAAACTACCCCAACAAATAGCACTTACAAAAATAACAGTAAGCCATGTCAGAGCCATTGTTAGGGTCTCAATTGTGACATCACAGAAGATCATGTTCTTGAGTTCAGCTTGAATAGAACAAATGGAAATGTAATAACGACAAACCTGACTCAGCTCAAAACATCTTGCTCAGTCCTACAGTCCTTCATTCTGAGGAACATAAATCAGCTTCTCTTCTTATAACTGTTCAGACTGTGATCATTGATTGGGATAATTCACAGCTCCGCCCACATCAAATTCCTTTGTCACAATAGAACTGATCATTTTCAAAAGTACCATATGAAAGACAGGTGATTAACAGTAACAGCCCATAGTGTAATACCTGCCAGTGTTTAGTCAAATTAGAACTATAGTAAATTTAGAATTTTAGTACACTGTAATGAAGTCTTTCATTTTAAGTTCTTAAATGTAAAGCTGCTAAGGTTGAAGAAGAACTTGGTCAGATTCCACATAACTCTACTGTGTAAAAAATCCAACATCAGTTTGCTTGTTGTTTTTGGTCTCTTGAAGGTAACTGAATGTTGCCCCAACTTATTTGCACTTACAGTAGACTTTAAGTAGGTACACTTCATAAATACATCGCAGGAATTAAATTAAACATTAAAAAGTTGCAGGACACTAAACTGGATCTGCACAGATGAGACTGCCCCAAACAAGAGCACTTATTAAGAATACAAAATAGTGCTCTTGTTTAAAGTAATCCCAGTCTGTTTTACTCTCTTAAATTAGAAAAAGATAGAACACTTGAATGTCTTCAGTTGCTTGAGTCACTTAAAACTACCCCAACAAATAGCACTTACAAAAATAACAGTAAGACATGTCAGAGCCATTGTTAGGGTCTCAATTGTGACATCACAGAAGATCATGTTCTTGAGTTCAGCTTGAATAGAACAAATGGAAATGTAATAATGACAAACCTGACTCAGCTCAAAACATCTTGCTCAGTCCTACAGTCCTTCATTCTGAGGAACATTAATCAGGTGCTCTTCTTATAACTGTTCAGACTGTGATCGATGATTGGGATAATTCACAGCTCCGCCCACATCAAATTCCTTTGTCACAATAGAACTGATCATTTTCAAAAGTACCATACGAAAGACAGGTGATTAACAGTTACAGCCCATAGTGTAATACCTGCCAGTGTTTAGTCAAATTAGAACTATAGTAAATTTACAGTTTTAGTACCATTGTTAGCCATTGTTAGGCTCTCAATTGTGACATCACAGAAGATCATGCCAATTGTGCAATACCTGCCAGTGTTTAGTCAAATTAGAACTATAGTAAATTTACAGTTTTAGTACACTGTAATAAAGTCTTTCATTTTAAGTTCTTAAATGTAAAGCTGCTAAGGTTGAAGAAGAACCTGGTCAGATTCCACATAACTCTACTGTGTAAAAAATCCAACATCATACTGAATGTTGCCCCAACTTATTTGCACTTACAGTAGACTTTAAGTAGGTACACTTCAGTTAGGGTAATGTTCAGAAATACATTGCAGGAATTAAATTAAACATTAAAAAGTTGCAGGACACTAAACAGGATCTGCACAGATGAGACTGCACCAAACAAGAGCACTTATTAAGAATACAAAATAGTGCTCTTGTTTAAAGTAATCCCAGTCTGTTTTACTCTCTTAAATTAGAAAAAGATAGAACACTTGAATGTCTTCAGTTGCTTGAGTCACTTAAAACTACCCCAACAAATAGCACTTACAAAAATAACAGTAAGACATGTCAGAGCCATTGTTAGGGTCTCAATTGTGACATCACAGAAGATCATGTTCTTGAGTTCAGCTTGAATAGAACAAATGGAAATGTAATAATGACATACCTGACTCAGCTCAAAACATCTTGCTCAGTCCTACAGTCCTTCATTCTGAGGAACATAAATCAGGTGCTCTTCTTATAACTGTTCAGACTGTGATCATTGATTGGGATAATTCACAGCTCCGCCCACATTAAATTCCTTTGTCACAATAGAACTGATCATTTTCAAAAGTACCATATAAAAAGACAGGTGATTAACAGTAACAGCCCATAGTGTAATACCTGCCAGTGTTTAGTCAAATTAGAACTATAGTAAATTTACAGTTTTAGTACCATTGTTAGGCTCTCAATTGTGACATCACTGAAGATTATGCCAATTGTGCAATACCTGCCAGTGTTTAGTCAAATTAGAACTATAGTAAATTTACAGTTTTAGTACACTGTAATAAAGTCTTTCATTTTAAGTTCTTAAATGTAAAGCTGCTGAGGTTGAAGAAGAACTTGGTCAGATTCCACATAACTCTACTGTGTAAAAAATCCAACATCAGTTTGCTTGTTGTTTTTGGTCTCTTGAAGGTAACTTTACTGAATGTTGCCCCAACTTATTTGCACTTACAGTAGACTTTAAGTAGGTGAACTTCAGTTAGGGTAATGTTCAGAAATACATTGCAGCAATTAAATTAAACATTAAAAAGTTGCAGGACACTAAACTGGATCTGCACAGATGAGACTGCCCCAAACAAGAGCACTTATTAAGAATACAAAATAGTGCTCTTGTTTAAAGTAATCCCAGTCTGTTTTACTCTCTTAAATTAGAAAAAGATAGAACACTTGAATGTCTTCAGTTGCTTGAGTCACTTAAAACTACCCCAACAAATAGCACTTACAAAAATAACAGTAAGACATGTCAGAGCCATTGTTAGGGTCTCAATTGTGACATCACAGAAGATCATGTTCTTGAGTTCAGCTTGAATAGAACAAATGTAAATGTAATAATGACAAACCTGACTCAGCTCAAAACATCTTGCTCAGTCCTACAGTCCTTCATTCTGAGGAACATAAATCAGGTGCTCTTCTTATAACTGTTCAGACTGTGATCGATGATTGGGATAATTCACAGCTCCGCCCACATCAAATTCCTTTGTCACAATAGAACTGATCATTTTCATATAAAAGTACCATATAAAAAGACAGGTGATTAACAGTAACAGCCCATAGTGTAATACCTGCCAGTGTTTAGTCAAATTAGAACTATAGTAAATTTACAGTTTTAGTACACTGTAATAAAGTCTTTCATTTTAAGTTCTTAAATGTAAAGCTGCTAAGGTTGAAGAAGAACTTGGTCAGATTCCACATAACTCTACTGTGTAAAAAATCCAACATCAGTTTGCTTGTTGTTTTTGGTCTCTTGAAGGTAACTTTACTGAATGTTGCCCCAACTTATTTGCACTTACAGTAGACTTTAAGTAGGTACACTTCAGTTAGGGTAATGTTCAGAAATACATTGCAGGAATTAAATTAAACATTAAAAAAATGCAGGACACTAAACAGGATCTGCACAGATGAGACTGCCCCAAACAAGAGCACTTATTAAGAATACAAAATAGTGCTCTTGTTTAAAGTAATCCCAGTCTGTTTTACTCTCTTAAATTAGAAAAAGATAGAACATTTGAATGTCTTCAGTTGCTTGAGTCACTTAAAACTACCCCAACAAATAGCACTTACAAAAATAACAGTAAGACATGTCAGAGCCATTGTTAGGGTCTCAATTGTGACATCACAGAAGATCATGTTCTTGAGTTCAGCTTGAATAGAACAAATGGAAATGTAATAATGACAAACCTGACTCAGCTCAAAACATCTTGCTCAGTCCTACAGTCCTTCATTCTGAGGAACATAAATCAGGTGCTCTTCTTATAACTGTTTAGACTGTGATCATTGATTGGGATAATTCACAGCTCCGCCCACATCAAATTCCTTTGTCACAAAAGAACTGATCATTTTCAAAAGTACCATACGAAAGACAGGTGATTAACAGTAACAGCCCATAGTGTAATACCTGACAGTGTTTAGTCAAATTAGAACTATAGTAAATTTACAGTTTTAGTACACTGTAATAAAGTCTTTCATTTTAAGTTCCTAAATGTAAAGCTGCTAAGGTTGAAGAAGAACCTGGTCAGATTCCACATAACTCTACTGTGTAAAAAATCCAACATCAGTTTGCTTGTTGTTTTTGGTCTCTTGAAGGTAACTTTACTGAATGTTGCCCCAACTTATTTGCACTTACAGTAGACTTTAAGTAGGTACACTTCAGTTAGGGTAATGTTCAGAAATACATTGCAGGAATAAATTAAACATTAAAAAGTTGCAGGACACTAAACAGGATCTGCACAGATGACACTGCCCCAAACAAGAGCACTTATTAAAAATACAAAATAGTGCTCTTGTTTAAAGTAATCCCAGTCTGTTTTACTCTCTTAAATTAGAAAAAGATAGAACACTTGAATGTCTTCAGTTGCTTGAGTCACTTAAAACTACCCCAACAAATAGCACTTACAAAAATAACAGTAAGCCATGTCAGAGCCATTGTTAGGGTCTCAATTGTGACATCACAGAAGATCATGTTCTTGAGTTCAGCTTGAATAGAACAAATGGAAATGTAATAATGACAAACCTGACTCAGCTCAAAACATCTTGCTCAGTCCTACAGTCCTTCATTCTGAGGAACATAAATCAGGTGGCTCTTCTTATAACTGTTTAGACTGTGATCATTGATTGGGATAATTCACAGCTCCGCCCACATCAAATTCCTTTGTCACAATAGAACTGATCATTTTCAAAAGTACCATACGAAAGACAGGTGATTAACAGTAACAGCCCATAGTGTAATACCTGCCAGTGTTTAGTCAAATTAGAACTATAGTAAATTTACAGTTTTAGTACACTGTAATAAAGTCTTTCATTTTAAGTTCCTAAATGTAAAGCTGCTAAGGTTGAAGAAGAACTTGGTCAGATTCCACATAACTCTACTGTGTAAAAAATCCAACATCAGTTTGCTTGTTGTTTTTGGTCTCTTGAAGGTAACTTTACTGAATGTTGCCCCAACTTATTTGCACTTACAGTAGACTTTAAGTAGGTACACTTCAGTTAGGGTAATGTTCAGAAATACATTGCAGGAATTAAATTAAACATTAAAAAGTTGCAGGACACTAAACTGGATCTGCACAGATGACACTGCCCCAAACAAGAGCACTTATTAAAAATACAAAATAGTGCTCTTGTTTAAAGTAATCCCAGTCTGTTTTACTCTCTTAAATTAGAAAAAGATAGAACACTTGAATGTCTTCAGTTGCTTGAGTCACTTAAAACTACCCCAACAAATAGCACTTACAAAAATAACAGTAAGACATGTCAGAGCCATTGTTAGGGTCTCAATTGTGACATCACAGAAGATCATGTTCTTGAGTTCAGCTTGAATAGAACAAATGGAAATGTAATAATGACATACCTGACTCAGCTCAAAACATCTTGCTCAGTCCTACAGTCCTTCATTCTGAGGAACATAAATCAGGTGCTCTTCTTATAACTGTTCAGACTGTGATCATTGATTGGGATAATTCACAGCTCCGCCCACATCAAATTCCTTTGTCACAATAGAACTGATAATTTTACCATATGAAAGACAGGTGATTAAAAGTAACAGCCCATAGTGTAATACCTGCAAGTGTTTAGTCAAATTAGAACTATAGTAAATTTACAGTTTTAGTACACTGTAATAAAGTCTTTCATTTTAAGTTCCTAAATGTAAAGCTGCTAAGGTTGAAGAAGAACCTGGTCAGATTCCACATAACTCTACTGTGTAAAAAATCCAACATCAGTTTGCTTGTTGTTTTTGGTCTCTTGAAGGTAACTTTACTGAATGTTGCCCCAACTTATTTGCACTTACAGTAGACTTTAAGTAGGTACACTTCAGTTAGGGTAATGTTCAGAAATACATTGCAGGAATAAATTAAACATTAAAAAGTTGCAGGACACTAAACAGGATCTGCACAGATGACACTGCCCCAAACAAGAGCACTTATTAAAAATACAAAATAGTGCTCTTGTTTAAAGTAATCCCAGTCTGTTTTACTCTCTTAAATTAGAAAAAGATAGAACACTTGAATGTCTTCAGTTGCTTGAGTCACTTAAAACTACCCCAACAAATAGCACTTACAAAAATAACAGTAAGCCATGTCAGAGCCATTGTTAGGGTCTCAATTGTGACATCACAGAAGATCATGTTCTTGAGTTCAGCTTGAATAGAACAAATGGAAATGTAATAATGACAAACCTGACTCAGCTCAAAACATCTTGCTCAGTCCTACAGTCCTTCATTCTGAGGAACATAAATCAGGTGGCTCTTCTTATAACTGTTTAGACTGTGATCATTGATTGGGATAATTCACAGCTCCGCCCACATCAAATTCCTTTGTCACAATAGAACTGATCATTTTCAAAAGTACCATACGAAAGACAGGTGATTAACAGTAACAGCCCATAGTGTAATACCTGCCAGTGTTTAGTCAAATTAGAACTATAGTAAATTTACAGTTTTAGTACACTGTAATAAAGTCTTTCATTTTAAGTTCCTAAATGTAAAGCTGCTAAGGTTGAAGAAGAACTTGGTCAGATTCCACATAACTCTACTGTGTAAAAAATCCAACATCAGTTTGCTTGTTGTTTTTGGTCTCTTGAAGGTAACTTTACTGAATGTTGCCCCAACTTATTTGCACTTACAGTAGACTTTAAGTAGGTACACTTCAGTTAGGGTAATGTTCAGAAATACATTGCAGGAATTAAATTAAACATTAAAAAGTTGCAGGACACTAAACTGGATCTGCACAGATGACACTGCCCCAAACAAGAGCACTTATTAAAAATACAAAATAGTGCTCTTGTTTAAAGTAATCCCAGTCTGTTTTACTCTCTTAAATTAGAAAAAGATAGAACACTTGAATGTCTTCAGTTGCTTGAGTCACTTAAAACTACCCCAACAAATAGCACTTACAAAAATAACAGTAAGACATGTCAGAGCCATTGTTAGGGTCTCAATTGTGACATCACAGAAGATCATGTTCTTGAGTTCAGCTTGAATAGAACAAATGGAAATGTAATAATGACATACCTGACTCAGCTCAAAACATCTTGCTCAGTCCTACAGTCCTTCATTCTGAGGAACATAAATCAGGTGCTCTTCTTATAACTGTTCAGACTGTGATCATTGATTGGGATAATTCACAGCTCCGCCCACATCAAATTCCTTTGTCACAATAGAACTGATAATTTTACCATATGAAAGACAGGTGATTAAAAGTAACAGCCCATAGTGTAATACCTGCAAGTGTTTAGTCAAATTAGAACTATAGTAAATTTACAGTTTTAGTACACTGTAATGAAGTCTTTCATTTTAAGTTCTTAAATGTAAAGCTGCTAAGGTTGAAGAAGAACTTGGTCAGATTCCACATAACTCTACTGTGTAAAAAATCCAACATCAGTTTGCTTGTTGTTTTTGGTCTCTTGAAGGTAACTGAATGTTGCCCCAACTTATTTGCACTTACAGTAGACTTTAAGTAGGTACACTTCATAAATACATCGCAGGAATTAAATTAAACATTAAAAAGTTGCAGGACACTAAACTGGATCTGCACAGATGAGACTGCCCCAAACAAGAGCACTTATTAAGAATACAAAATAGTGCTCTTGTTTAAAGTAATCCCAGTCTGTTTTACTCTCTTAAATTAGAAAAAGATAGAACACTTGAATGTTTTCAGTTGCTTGAGTCACTTAAAACTACCCCAACAAATAGCACTTACAAAAATAACAGTAAGACATGTCAGAGCCATTGTTAGGGTCTCAATTGTGACATCACAGAAGATCATGTTCTTGAGTTCAGCTTGAATAGAACAAATGTAAATGTAATAATGACAAACCTGACTCAGCTCAAAACATCTTGCTCAGTCCTACAGTCCTTCATTCTGAGGAACATAAATCAGGTGCTCTTCTTATAACTGTTCAGACTGTGATCATTGATTGGGATAATTCACAGCTCCGCCCACATCAAATTCCTTTGTCACAATAGAACTGATCATTTTCAAAAGTACCATACGAAAGACAGGTGATTAACAGTAACAGCCCATAGTGTAATACCTGCCAGTGTTTAGTCAAATTAGAACTATAGTAAATTTACAGTTTTAGTACACTGTAATAAAGTCTTTCATTTTAAGTTCCTAAATGTAAGGCTGCTAAGGTTGAAGAATAACTTGTTCAGATTCCACATAACTCTACTGTGTAAAAAATCCAACATCAGTTTGCTTGTTGTTTTTGGTCTCTTGAAGGTAACTTTACTGAATGTTGCCCCAACTTATTTGCACTTACAGTAGACTTTAAGTAGGTACACTTCAGTTAGGGTAATGTTCAGAAATACATTGCAGGAATAAAATTAAACATTAAAAAGTTGCAGGACACTAAACTGGATCTGCACAGATGAGACTGCCCCAAACAAGAGCACTTATTAAAAATACAAAATAGTGCTCTTGTTTAAAGTAATCCCAGTCTGTTTTACTCTCTTAAATTAGAAAAAGATAGAACACTTGAATGTCTTCAGTTGCTTGAGTCACTTAAAACTACCCCAACAAATAGCACTTACAAAAATAACAGGAAGACATGTCAGAGCCATTGTTAGGGTCTCAATTGTGACATCACAGAAGATCATGTTCTTGAGTTCAGCTTGAATAGAACAAATGGAAATGTAATAATGACAAACCTGACTTAGCTCAAAACATTTTGCTCAGTCCTACAGTCCTTCATTCTGAGGAACATAAATCAGGTGCTCTTCTTATAACTGTTCAGACTGTGATCATTGATTGGGATCATTCACAGCTCCGCCCACATCAAATTCCTTTGTCACAATAGAACTGATCATTTTCAAAAGTACCATATGCAAGACAGGTGATTAACAGTAACAGCCCATAGTGTAATACCTGCCAGTGTTTAGTCAAATTAGAACTATAGTAAATTTACAGTTTTAGTACACTGTAATAAAGTCTTTCATTTTAAGTTCTTAAATGTAAAGCTGCTGAGGTTGAAGAAGAACTTGGTCACATTCCACATAACTCTACTGTGTAAAAAATCCAACATCAGTTTGCTTGTTGTTTTTGGTCTCTTGAAGGTAACTTTACTGAATTTTGCCCCAACTTATTTGCACTTACAGTAGACTTTAAGTAGGTACACTTCATAAATACATTGCAGGAATTAAATTAAACATTAAAAAGTTGCAGGACACTAAACTGGATCTGCACAGATGAGACTGCCCCAAACAAGAGCACTTATTAAGAATACAAAATAGTGCTCTTGTTTAAAGTAATCCCAGTCTGTTTTACTCTCTTAAATTAGAAAAAGATAGAACACTTGAATGTCTTCAGTTGCTTGAGTCACTTAAAACTACCCCAACAAATAGCACTTACAAAAATAACAGGAAGACATGTCAGAGCCATTGTTAGGGTCTCAATTGTGACATCACAGAAGATCATGTTCTTGAGTTCAGCTTGAATAGAACAAATGGAAATGTAATCATTACAAACCTGACTCAGCTCAAAACATCTTGCTCAGTCCTTCATTCTGAGGAACATAAATCAGGTGCTCTTCTTATAACTGTTCAGACTGTAATCGATGATTGGGATAATTCACAGCTCCGCCCACATCAAATTCCTTTGTCACAATAGAACTGATCATTTTCAAAAGTACCATGTGAAAGACAGGTGATTAACAGTAACAGCCCATAGTGTAATACCTGCCAGTGTTTAGTCAAATTAGAACTATAGTAAATTTACAGTTTTAGTACACTGTAATGAAGTCTTTCATTTTAAGTTCTTAAATGTAAAGCTGCTAAGGTTGAAGAAGAACTTGGTCAGATTCCACATAACTCTACTGTGTAAAAAATCCAACATCAGTTTGCTTGTTGTTTTTGGTCTCTTGAAGGTAACTGAATGTTGCCCCAACTTATTTGCACTTACAGTAGACTTTAAGTAGGTACACTTCAGTTAGGGTAATGTTCAGAAATACATTGCAGGAATAAATTAAACATTAAAAAGTTGCAGGACACTAAACTGGATCTGCACAGATGACACTGCCCCAAACAAGAGCACTTATTAAAAATACAAAATAGTGCTCTTGTTTAAAGTAATCCCAGTCTGTTTTACTCTCTTAAATTAGAAAAAGATAGAACACTTGAATGTCTTCAGTTGCTTGAGTCACTTAAAACTACCCCAACAAATAGCACTTACAAAAATAACAGTAAGACATGTCAGAGCCATTGTTAGGGTCTCAATTGTGACATCACAGAAGATCATGTTCTTGAGTTCAGCTTGAATAGAACAAATGGAAATGTAATAATGACATACCTGACTCAGCTCAAAACATCTTGCTCAGTCCTACAGTCCTTCATTCTAAGGAACATAAATCAGGTGCTCTTCTTATAACTGTTCAGACTGTGATCGATGATTGGGATAATTCACAGCTCCGCCCACATCAAATTCCTTTGTCACAATAGAACTGATCATTTTCAAAAGTACCATACGAAAGACAGGTGATTAACAGTAACAGCCCATAGTGTAATACCTGCCAGTGTTTAGTCAAATTAGAACTATAGTAAATTTACAGTTTTAGTACACTGTAATAAAGTCTTTCATTTTAAGTTCCTAAATGTAAAGCTGCTAAGGTTGAAGAATAACTTGTTCAGATTCCACATAACTCTACTGTGTAAAAAATCCAACATCAGTTTGCTTGTTGTTTTTGGTCTCTTGAAGGTAACTTTACTGAATGTTGCCCCAACTTATTTGCACTTACAGTAGACTTTAAGTAGGTACACTTCAGTTAGGGTAATGTTCATAAATACATCGCAGGAATTAAATTAAACATTAAAAAGTTGCAGGACACTAAACTGGATCTGCACAGATGACACTGCCCCAAACAAGAGCACTTATTAAGAATACAAAATAGTGCTCTTGTTTAAAGTAATCCCAGTCTGTTTTACTCTCTTAAATTAGAAAAAGATAGAACATTTGAATGTCTTCAGTTGTTTGAGTCACTTAAAACTACCCCAACAAATAGCACTTACAAAAATAACAGTAAGCCATGTCAGAGCCATTGTTAGGGTCTCAATTGTGACATCACAGAAGATCATGTTCTTGAGTTCAGCTTGAATAGAACAAATGGAAATGTAATAATGACAAACCTGACTCAGCTCAAAACATCTTGCTCAGTCCTACAGTCCTTCATTCTGAGGAACATAAATCAGGTGCTCTTCTTATAACTGTTTAGACTGTAATCATTGATTGGGATAATTCACAGCTCCGCCCACATCAAATTCCTTTGTCACAATAGAACTGATCATTTTCAAAAGTACCATACGAAAGACAGGTGATTAACAGTAACAGCCCATAGTGTAATACCTGCCAGTGTTTAGTCAAATTAGAACTATTGTTAGGGTTAGTTAATAACCCACCAAGGACTAGGGGGGAACCCAAAGGCGAGTGCACAAACAACAAAACCCAGAAGTGAAAATACGATATTTATTTAAACAAATAATAAATAACGACCAAAACAAACAACCAAAAAGATAACAGAAAACGAGAGGGGAGCGGCAGGAGCGGTACTGGAAGCGCCGGGGAACTGCAGGGCGGACTGATGACCAGGAGTGATGAACCGGAATGCAGGATGACCAGGAATGGCAGGAACGCAGGAGAACCAAGAACGGCAGGAATGCAGGATGACCAGGAACGGCAGGAACACAGGGGAACCAGGAACGGCGGAACGGCAGGAAAACCAGGAACGGCAGGAACACAGGAAAACCAGGAACGGCAGGAACACAGGAGAACCAGGAACGGCAGGAACGCAGGAACGGGGGGAAGGTCTAGGAGGCGATGAAAAACAAAATACGTTTAAGCGGAGCAGGTAAAAGAAGTAGACTCACGGTCTTAAGGACACAACGAACGGCCGTCTGTGTACCGTATGGCAAGCAGACAATCTGGCGAGGAGTGAAGGAAAAGCCGGCGTTTAAATGCAGGAGTTGATGAGATGAGAAATGAGGCGCAGGTGTGTGAGGGGTCCGCCCTCCAGCGATCTATTGGCTGGTACCGCAGCAACCTCCGAAAACAGTACCGCTCCAGGCCGCTAGGGGGAGAAGGGAGCAAAACGGGAAAACAAACGCGAACCACCACCAAGAACAAAAGCGATCGGGGAAACTAAAGAAAACGGAGAAAAACAAAATACAAACCGGAATAAAACAAAACGCTGGAAATAAACGGTAAGTGCTGGCGGATCCTAACAGTACCCCCCCCTCAACGGCCACCTCTAGGTGGCCTACCGGGTCTATCAGGATGTAGACGGTGGAACTCGCGGACCAGGTTGGAGTCAAGGATGGCAACCCGGGGAACCCACGACCGCTCCTCAGGCCCATAACCCTCCCAATCTACCAGGTATTGGAGGCCCCGACCACGTCTACGGACATCCAGCAACCGGCGAACCGTGTATGCCGGATGCCCATCGATGAGCCGGGGGGGTGGTGGGGGTTCGGTCGGAGGGTTCAAGGGTGAGGAAACCACGGGCTTGAGCTGGGAGACGTGGAATGTGGGGTGGATCCGCATGTGGCGGGGGAGTTTCAGTCGTACCGACGTGGGGTTGATGATCTTCTCGACGGTGTAGGGGCCGATGTAGCGGGGGGAGAGTTTCCGAGACTCAACACGTAAGGGGATGTGAAGGGTGGACAACCAGACAGCTTGACCAGGAGCATAGGGGGGGGCCGGTCTTCTACGACGATCGGCCGACTGCTGGTTGGCGTCCCGAGTGCGCAGGAGGGTGGTCCTGGTGGAGCGCCAGAGTCTTCGGCACCTGCGAAGGTGGTGCCCAACAGAGGGGACTGCCACATCGGCTTCTTGTTCGGGGAACAGTGGTGGCTGGTAGCCTAAGGAGGCCTCGAAGGGGGACAATCATGTGGCAGATGACACCAGGGAGTTGTGGGCATACTCGACCCAGGCCAGGTGGGAGCTCCAGGCCTTGGGGTTGCGAGCAGCCATGCACCGTAAGGCCGACTCCAGGCCCTGGTTGGTCCTCTCCGCCTGACCGTTGGACTGTGGGTGGAAGCCGGAGGACAAACTGACTGTGGCGCCCAGTGCCCTGCAGAAGGCCTTCCAAACCTGGGAGGTGAATTGGGGTCCTCGGTCTGACACAATGTCCAATGGTATTCCATGAACGCGAAAAACTAGATTAACTAAAAGTTCTGCTGTTTGGAAGGCTGTGGGGAGCTTCGGCAGAGCAGCAAAATGTACGGCCTTGGAAAACCGGTCAACGATGGTGAGGATGACTGTGTTCCCGTTGGAATCCAGAAGGCCCGTGACGAAGTCCAAGGCAATATGGGACCATGGGCGACTCGGGATAGGGAGAGGCTGAAGTAGCCCCGCAGGAGATTGATGGGATGCTTTGTTGCGTGCGCAGATGGTACAGGCCGCCACAAATTCCCTAACATCCTTCTCCAAGGATGGCCACCAGAAATGCCTCTTTAGGAAGGATAAGGTACGACTAGTCCCGGGATGGCAGGCGACGCGGGACGCATGGGCCCATTGAAGGACCGGCGAGCGAGCTGTGGCCGGGACGAAGAGACGGGTTTGGGTTCCTGTCCTGGGGTCTGGTTCCTGGGCCTGGGCTTCGGTGACTAGACGACGAACGTCCCAAGTGAGGAGCCCAACAAGTCGACTCGGCGGGAGGATAGTCTCGGAAGAGGTGAGGGCTTCCTTCGGGGCAAACTGGCGAGAGAGGGCGTCCGGTTTGATGTTCCGGGATCCAGGCCGGTAGGTCAAAGTAAAATCAAACCGGGCGAAGAATAGTGCCCATCTGGCTTGCCTGGCGTTCAGCCTCTTTGCCGTCTGGACGTAAGACAAATTCTTGTGATCCGTCCAGACGACAAAGGGCTGAGCGGCCCCCTCCAGCCAGTGCCTCCACTCCTCCAAGGCCAGTTTCACTGCCAGTAGCTCACGGTCCCCGACATCGTAATTGGCCTCAGCTGAAGAAAGGCGACGTGAAAAAAAAGCACAAGGGTGCAGAGGGTTCTCGGGACTCGCCCGCTGGGAGAGCACAGCCCCTACCCCAGTATCGGATGCATCCACCTCCACCACGAACGACTTGTCGGGGTCGGGCTGGATGAGGATGGGGGCGGAAGTGAACAAGGTCTTGAGCCGGAGAAAAGCTTCCTCTGCCTCCCGGGGCCAGGTGAAGGAAATTTTAGTCGAGGTGAGGCGAGTGAGGGGTGCTGCCACGTGGCTGTAGTTTCGGATGAATCGTCGGTAGAAGTTAGCGAAACCCAGGAAGCGTTGGAGCTCTTTCCGAGTGGTAGGGGTAGGCCACTCTGTGACCGCTCGGATCTTGTGTGGGTCGGCTCTAACCTGGCCGCTCTCCAGAACGACCCCGAGGAATTCCACAGAGTCGACGTGGAACTCGCACTTCTCGACCTTGACGAACAATCTGTTCTCCAATAACCGAGAGAGGACCCTCCGGACATGCGCTCCGTGTTCTTCCCGGGACTTGGAAAAAATCAAGATGTCGTCAAGGTAGACGAACACGAACCGGTTGAGGAAGTCTCTGAGCACATCGTTGGCCAAGGCTTGGAAGACTGCTGGGGCGTTACAAAGCCCGAAGGGCATCACGAGGTACTCGAAGTGGCCGAGCGGGGTGTTGAACGCCGTCTTCCACTCGTCGCCTTCTCGGATCCGCACCAGGTGATACGCGTTACGCAGGTCCAACTTTGTGAAGATGGTAGCACTGTGCAGGGGTTCAAAGGCCGACGACATCAACGGCAGGGGATACCGGTTCTTGACCGTGATCTGGTTGAGGCCCCGGTAGTCGATGCATGGCCGCAGGGTCTTATCCTTCTTTTCGACAAAAAAGAAACCAGCTCCTAAGGGAGATGATGAGGGGCGGATGATTCCGGCGGCCAGAGACTCCGAGATGTAGCTCTCCATCGTGCTCCTCTCAGCACGAGAGAGGTTATAGAGCCGACTGGTAGGCAGTGGGGCACCAGGCAGCAAGTCGATGGCACAATCGTAGGGTCGGTGGGGGGGTAGAGACTGGGCCCGGTACTTGCTGAACACCTCGCGGAGGAAGTGGTACTCCCGGGGCACCTTGGACAGGTCAGGGGATGCTGCAGAGGGGGTGGTGCTTGTCCCGTTCCCCGGCTGAGGGATGGCGGAGACCAGACAGTTGGCGTGGCAAAAGTCGCTCCAAGCCACAACTCGTCCACGAGCCCAGTCGATGTGGGGGTTGTGACGTGCCAACCAGGGGTAGCCTAGGACCAGGGGGGTCTGAGGAGCTTTGATAACTATGAAGGAGAGGGTCTCCCAGTGGTTTCCTGAGAGGAGCAGTGACAAAGGCGCGGTACGGTGGGTCACCCGGGCAATGATCCGTCCATCCAGGGCTCGCGCAGTGATAGGAGGGTCCAGGGGCTCCAGGGTCCCCCCCAGCTGACTTGCCAGCCCTTCGTCCAACAGGTTGTCCTCCGCACCCGAGTCCACTAAGACCTGGAGAGGGACCGAGCAGCCATGGCAACAAAGGGTTGCCTGCATGCGGAGGTGGCGTTGCTGGGAGGATTGGGATAGTTGTGGGAGGGGGGATAGCTGAGAGTCGCCCGCCAGTACCCCCACGGCTACTGACGGGCGCCCTCTTTTGGCCGGACAGGGCATACCCGGAGAATATGGCCTGCCTGACCACAATAAAGGCATTGCCCGGCCCTGAAGCGGTTAGCCCGCTCCTGGGGGGTTAACCGGGCACGCCCCAGCTGCATGGGTTCAGGCATTGGTACTAAGGGTATAGGGGCAACACTGGAGGCACCTGAGGGCTCTGAGGGGCTCGAACAGGTCAAAGGGGAAGGTAGCCTGGACCCGGTTCTGGCCGCCCTTTCATGGCGGCGGCCGCGGAGGCGGTTATCCAAGCGGATGGCCAGAGCTACCAGGGAGTGGAGGTCGGGGCTCTCGTCCCTTGCCGCCAACTCATCCCTCAGGGAGTCGATGAGACCCTGCCGGAAAGCCTCCCGGAGGGCCTCGTCGTTCCACCCCGAGTCGGCGGCCAAGGTCCAGAACTCAATAGAATAATCAGCCACGGACCGGGAACCTTGGCGCAGGGAAAATAGTCGGGAAGAGGCACTCCCCGAATAATCCGGGTGGTCAAACACTGTCCTGAACCGGGCGAGGAAGTCAACAAATGAGCCCTCTCGAGGGTCCGTCTGTGACTGTACCGCTTCGGCCCAGGTCAGGGCCCTGCCTCTCAGGTGACCAATAATAAAGGCCACCTTACTGGCCTCGGTGGCAAAGGTAGTGGGACGCTGACGGAAAATGGATTCGCATTGGAACAAAAACCCTCTGCACCTCTCCAGGTCTCCACAGAAGGGCTCGGGGTTGGGGACAGGTGTTTCCACGGAGGACCCTGGAACCACGGGACCCGTCGGAGGTACGACCGGAACCTGGGGAGGAGCAAGAGGTACAGGGTTAGGAGGTATTAGACGTACTACTTGCTGGGTCAAGCCAGCGAGCTGCTGGCTGAGTGTCCCCAGCATCTGGTTATGGCGGGTAAGGATCTCCTCAACGGTCAGGTCCCCACCCGTTTGTGCACCCGTGGGTTCCATGGTGGCCAGATTGTACTGTTAGGGTTAGTTAATAACCCACCAAGGACTAGGGGGGAACCCAAAGGCGAGTGCACAAACAACAAAACCCAGAAGTGAAAATACGATATTTATTTAAACAAATAATAAATAACGACCAAAACAAACAACCAAAAAGATAACAGAAAACGAGAGGGGAGCGGCAGGAGCGGTACTGGAAGCGCCGGGGAACTGCAGGGCGGACTGATGACCAGGAGTGATGAACCGGAATGCAGGATGACCAGGAATGGCAGGAACGCAGGAGAACCAAGAACGGCAGGAATGCAGGATGACCAGGAACGGCAGGAACACAGGGGAACCAGGAACGGCGGAACGGCAGGAAAACCAGGAACGGCAGGAACACAGGAAAACCAGGAACGGCAGGAACACAGGAGAACCAGGAACGGCAGGAACGCAGGAACGGGGGGAAGGTCTAGGAGGCGATGAAAAACAAAATACGTTTAAGCGGAGCAGGTAAAAGAAGTAGACTCACGGTCTTAAGGACACAACGAACGGCCGTCTGTGTACCGTATGGCAAGCAGACAATCTGGCGAGGAGTGAAGGAAAAGCCGGCGTTTAAATGCAGGAGTTGATGAGATGAGAAATGAGGCGCAGGTGTGTGAGGGGTCCGCCCTCCAGCGATCTATTGGCTGGTACCGCAGCAACCTCCGAAAACAGTACCGCTCCAGGCCGCTAGGGGGAGAAGGGAGCAAAACGGGAAAACAAACGCGAACCACCACCAAGAACAAAAGCGATCGGGGAAACTAAAGAAAACGGAGAAAAACAAAATACAAACCGGAATAAAACAAAACGCTGGAAATAAACGGTAAGTGCTGGCGGATCCTAACAACTATAGTAAATTTACAGTTTTAGTACACTGTAATGAAGTCTTTCATTTTAAGTTCTTAAATGTAAAGCTGCTAAGGTTGAAGAAGAACTTGGTCAGATTCCACATAACTCTACTGTGTAAAAAATCCAACATCAGTTTGCTTGTTGTTTTTGGTCTCTTGAAGGTAACTGAATGTTGCCCCAACTTATTTGCACTTACAGTAGACTTTAAGTAGGTACACTTCAGTTAGGGTAATGTTCAGAAATACATTGCAGGAATAAATTAAACATTAAAAAGTTGCAGGACACTAAACAGGATCTGCACAGATGACACTGCCCCAAACAAGAGCACTTATTAAAAATACAAAATAGTGCTCTTGTTTAAAGTAATCCCAGTCTGTTTTACTCTCTTAAATTAGAAAAAGATAGAACACTTGAATGTCTTCAGTTGCTTGAGTCACTTAAAACTACCCCAACAAATAGCACTTACAAAAATAACAGTAAGACATGTCAGAGCCATTGTTAGGGTCTCAATTGTGACATCACAGAAGATCATGTTCTTGAGTTCAGCCTGAATAGAACAAATGGAAATGTAATAATGACAAACCTGACTCAGCTCAAAACATCTTGCTCAGTCCTACAGTCCTTCATTCTGAGGAACATAAATCAGGTGGCTCTTCTTATAACTGTTTAGACTGTGATCATTGATTGGGATAATTCACAGCTCCGCCCACATCAAATTCCTTTGTCACAATAGAACTGATCATTTTCAAAAGTACCATACGAAAGACAGGTGATTAACAGTAACAGCCCATAGTGTAATACCTGCCAGTGTTTAGTCAAATTAGAACTATAGTAAATTTACAGTTTTAGTACACTGTAATAAAGTCTTTCATTTTAAGTTCCTAAATGTAAAGCTGCTAAGGTTGAAGAAGAACCTGGTCAGATTCCACATAACTCTACTGTGTAAAAAATCCAACATCAGTTTGCTTGTTGTTTTTGGTCTCTTGAAGGTAACTTTACTGAATGTTGCCCCAACTTATTTGCACTTACAGTAGACTTTAAGTAGGTACACTTCAGTTAGGGTAATGTTCATAAATACATCGCAGGAATTAAATTAAACATTAAAAAGTTGCAGGACACTAAACTGGATCTGCACAGATGACACTGCCCCAAACAAGAGCACTTATTAAAAATACAAAATAGTGCTCTTGTTTAAAGTAATCCCAGTCTGTTTTACTCTCTTAAATTAGAAAAAGATAGAACATTTGAATGTCTTCAGTTGCTTGAGTCACTTAAAACTACCCCAACAAATAGCACTTACAAAAATAACAGTAAGACATGTCAGAGCCATTGTTAGGGTCTCAATTGTGACATCACAGAAGATCATGTTCTTGAGTTCAGCTTGAATAGAACAAATGGAAATGTAATAATGACAAACCTGACTCAGCTCAAAACATCTTGCTCAGTCCTACAGTCCTTCATTCTGAGGAACATAAATCAGGTGCTCTTCTTATAACTGTTTAGACTGTGATCATTGATTGGGATAATTCACAGCTCCGCCCACATCAAATTCCTTTGTCACAAAAGAACTGATCATTTTCAAAAGTACCATACGAAAGACAGGTGATTAACAGTAACAGCCCATAGTATAATACCTGCCAGTGTTTAGTCAAATTAGAACTATAGTAAATTTACAGTTTTAGTACACTGTAATAAAGTCTTTCATTTTAAGTTCCTAAATGTAAAGCTGCTAAGGTTGAAGAAGAACCTGGTCAGATTCCACATAACTCTACTGTGTAAAAAATCCAACATCAGTTTGCTTGTTGTTTTTGGTCTCTTGAAGGTAACTTTACTGAATGTTGCCCCAACTTATTTGCACTTACAGTAGACTTTAAGTAGGTACACTTCAGTTAGGGTAATGTTCAGAAATACATTGCAGGAATAAATTAAACATTAAAAAGTTGCAGGACACTAAACAGGATCTGCACAGATGACACTGCCCCAAACAAGAGCACTTATTAAAAATACAAAATAGTGCTCTTGTTTAAAGTAATCCCAGTCTGTTTTACTCTCTTAAATTAGAAAAAGATAGAACACTTGAATGTTTTCAGTTGCTTGAGTCACTTAAAACTACCCCAACAAATAGCACTTACAAAAATAACAGTAAGACATGTCAGAGCCATTGTTAGGGTCTCAATTGTGACATCACAGAAGATCATGTTCTTGAGTTCAGCCTGAATAGAACAAATGTAAATGTAATAATGACAAACCTGACTCAGCTCAAAACATCTTGCTCAGTCCTACAGTCCTTCATTCTGAGGAACATAAATCAGGTGGCTCTTCTTATAACTGTTTAGACTGTGATCATTGATTGGGATAATTCACAGCTCCGCCCACATCAAATTCCTTTGTCACAATAGAACTGATCATTTTCAAAAGTACCATACGAAAGACAGGTGATTAACAGTAACAGCCCATAGTGTAATACCTGCCAGTGTTTAGTCAAATTAGAACTATAGTAAATTTACAGTTTTAGTACACTGTAATAAAGTCTTTCATTTTAAGTTCCTAAATGTAAAGCTGCTAAGGTTGAAGAAGAACCTGGTCAGATTCCACATAACTCTACTGTGTAAAAAATCCAACATCAGTTTGCTTGTTGTTTTTGGTCTCTTGAAGGTAACTTTACTGAATGTTGCCCCAACTTATTTGCACTTACAGTAGACTTTAAGTAGGTACACTTCAGTTAGGGTAATGTTCATAAATACATCGCAGGAATTAAATTAAACATTAAAAAGTTGCAGGACACTAAACTGGATCTGCACAGATGACACTGCCCCAAACAAGAGCACTTATTAAAAATACAAAATAGTGCTCTTGTTTAAAGTAATCCCAGTCTGTTTTACTCTCTTAAATTAGAAAAAGATAGAACATTTGAATGTCTTCAGTTGCTTGAGTCACTTAAAACTACCCCAACAAATAGCACTTACAAAAATAACAGTAAGACATGTCAGAGCCATTGTTAGGGTCTCAATTGTGACATCACAGAAGATCATGTTCTTGAGTTCAGCTTGAATAGAACAAATGGAAATGTAATAATGACAAACCTGACTCAGCTCAAAACATCTTGCTCAGTCCTACAGTCCTTCATTCTGAGGAACATAAATCAGGTGCTCTTCTTATAACTGTTTAGACTGTGATCATTGATTGGGATAATTCACAGCTCCGCCCACATCAAATTCCTTTGTCACAAAAGAACTGATCATTTTCAAAAGTACCATACGAAAGACAGGTGATTAACAGTAACAGCCCATAGTGTAATACCTGCCAGTGTTTAGTCAAATTAGAACTATAGTAAATTTACAGTTTTAGTACACTGTAATAAAGTCTTTCATTTTAAGTTCCTAAATGTAAAGCTGCTAAGGTTGAAGAAGAACCTGGTCAGATTCCACATAACTCTACTGTGTAAAAAATCCAACATCAGTTTGCTTGTTGTTTTTGGTCTCTTGAAGGTAACTTTACTGAATGTTGCCCCAACTTATTTGCACTTACAGTAGACTTTAAGTAGGTACACTTCAGTTAGGGTAATGTTCAGAAATACATTGCAGGAATAAATTAAACATTAAAAAGTTGCAGGACACTAAACAGGATCTGCACAGATGACACTGCCCCAAACAAGAGCACTTATTAAAAATACAAAATAGTGCTCTTGTTTAAAGTAATCCCAGTCTGTTTTACTCTCTTAAATTAGAAAAAGATAGAACACTTGAATGTCTTCAGTTGCTTGAGTCACTTAAAACTACCCCAACAAATAGCACTTACAAAAATAACAGTAAGCCATGTCAGAGCCATTGTTAGGGTCTCAATTGTGACATCACAGAAGATCATGTTCTTGAGTTCAGCTTGAATAGAACAAATGGAAATGTAATAATGACAAACCTGACTCAGCTCAAAACATCTTGCTCAGTCCTACAGTCCTTCATTCTGAGGAACATAAATCAGGTGGCTCTTCTTATAACTGTTTAGACTGTGATCATTGATTGGGATAATTCACAGCTCCGCCCACATCAAATTCCTTTGTCACAATAGAACTGATCATTTTCAAAAGTACCATACGAAAGACAGGTGATTAACAGTAACAGCCCATAGTGTAATACCTGCCAGTGTTTAGTCAAATTAGAACTATAGTAAATTTACAGTTTTAGTACACTGTAATAAAGTCTTTCATTTTAAGTTCCTAAATGTAAAGCTGCTAAGGTTGAAGAAGAACTTGGTCAGATTCCACATAACTCTACTGTGTAAAAAATCCAACATCAGTTTGCTTGTTGTTTTTGGTCTCTTGAAGGTAACTGAATGTTGCCCCAACTTATTTGCACTTACAGTAGACTTTTAGTAGGTACACTTCAGTTAGGGTAATGTTCAGAAATACATTGCAGGAATAAATTAAACATTAAAAAGTTGCAGGACACTAAACAGGATCTGCACAGATGACACTGCCCCAAACAAGAGCACTTATTAAAAATACAAAATAGTGCTCTTGTTTAAAGTAATCCCAGTCTGTTTTACTCTCTTAAATTAGAAAAAGATAGAACACTTGAATGTCTTCAGTTGCTTGAGTCACTTAAAACTACCCCAACAAATAGCACTTACAAAAATAACAGTAAGACATGTCAGAGCCATTGTTAGGGTCTCAATTGTGACATCACAGAAGATCATGTTCTTGAGTTCAGCTTGAATAGAACAAATGTAAATGTAATAATGACAAACCTGACTCAGCTCAAAACATCTTGCTCAGTCCTACAGTCCTTCATTCTGAGGAACATAAATCAGGTGCTCTTCTTATAACTGTTTAGACTGTGATCATTGATTGGGATAATTCACAGCTCCGCCCACATCAAATTCCTTTGTCACAATAGAACTGATCATTTTCAAAAGTACCATATGAAAGACAGGTGATTAACAGTAACAGCCCATAGTGTAATACCTGCCAGTGTTTAGTCAAATTAGAACTATAGTAAATTTACAGTTTTAGTACACTGTAATAAAGTCTTTCATTTTAAGTTCTTAAATGTAAAGCTGCTGAGGTTGAAGAAGAACTTGGTCACATTCCACATAACTCTACTGTGTAAAAAATCCAACATCAGTTTGCTTGTTGTTTTTGGTCTCTTGAAGGTAACTTTACTGAATTTTGCTCCAACTTATTTGCACTTACAGTAGACTTTAAGTAGGTACACTTCATAAATACATTGCAGGAATTAAATTAAACATTAAAAAGTTGCAGGACACTAAACTGGATCTGCACAGATGAGACAGTCTCAAACAAGAGCACTTATTAAGAATAGAAAATAGTGCTCTTGTTTAAAGTAATCCCAGTCTGTTTTACTCTCTTAAATTAGAAAAAGATAGAACACTTGAATGTCTTCAGTTGCTTGAGTCACTTAAAACTACCCCAACAAATAGCACTTACAAAAATAACAGTAAGACATGTCAGAGCCATTGTTAGGGTCTCAATTGTGACATCACAGAAGATCATGTTCTTGAGTTCAGCTTGAATAGAACAAATGGAAATGTAATAATGACATACCTGACTCAGCTCAAAACATCTTGCTCAGTCCTACAGTCCTTCATTCTGAGGAACATAAATCAGGTGCTCTTCTTATAACTGTTCAGACTGTGATCATTGATTGGGATAATTCACAGCTCCGCCCACATCAAATTCCTTTGTCACAATAGAACTGATCATTTTCAAAAGTACCATATGAAAGACAGGTGATTAACAGTAACAGCCCATAGTGTAATACTTGCAAGTGTTTAGTCAAATTAGAACTATAGTAAATTTACAGTTTTAGTACACTGTAATAAAGTCTTTCATTTTAAGTTCTTAAATGTAAAGCTGCTAAGGTTGAAGAAGAACTTGGTCAGATTCCACATAACTCTACTGTGTAAAAAATCCAACATGTCAAGTCAAGTCAAGTCAACTTTATTTATATAGCGCTTTTTACAATAGACATTGTCTCAAAGCAACTTTACAAAATCCAGGACCAACAGATACAAAAACCCCTGTTGAGCAAGCCGAGGGCGACTGTGGCAAGGAAAAACTCCCTGAAAATTACAGGAAGAAACCTTGAGAGGAACCAGACTCAGCAGGGCCCATCCTTCATGGGTGGCCTGGAGGATACTTTAAATAAATACACGATTTACACAAATCATACAAACACAGAATTAAATGATCTAAAAGTCATAACTGGTAATAAATAGATAAATAAACAATTAAATAATAATAGAGTTGTTATCCGCTCTAGTCTTCAATAAAGTCTGTAGTGATTTCTTGTCGTTGCAATTACTCCAGACCCGTCACATCTGACAGGAGCAGCATCGTTGTCCCGGCAGTCTCGACTTCAATCCTTAACCTCGGCGGGTGAACAGGTTTCCATCAGAATGCCCTCGGGGTAAAACAACAGAGAATGTAGTCAATAATGTACAATGCTGGTTGACAAACAGTTTTACAGAGAGTTTTAGACTCCGGCAGCCCTAATTATTACAGCATAACTAAAAGGGAGAGCGAGCAGGTAACTAGGTCATGAAGGCTTTCACAGGACATCAGCGCCCATCTCTCCACCGTCATCAAACCTGAGTGATCGGACAAGAGAGGCAGGACGACAGCAACCCAACATCCCTGATCACCACAAGTTTCTATGACCAAGAACCCCCAAGCTCTGCGCCTTTGTCTATACTAATCAAAAGCCTGAGAAAATAAATATGTTTTCAGTCTAGACTTAAACATTGAGACTGTGTCCGAATCCCGAATAGAGGCAGGAAGATTATTCCAAAGTTGTGGAGCTTTGTAGGAAAACGCTCTTCCACCAGCCGTGATCTTTTTAATTTTAGGAACTATAAGTAACCCTGCATCTTGTGAACGAAGTGGACGAGCTGGGTTGTAGTGATTAATAAGTTCACTCAGATACTGTGGAGCCAGACCATGTAGCGCTTTATAAGTTAGTAAAAGTATTTTGTAATCAATGCGAAATTTAACTGGCAGCCAGTGTAGAGATGATAGAACAGGAGTAATATGGTCAAATTTTTTAGTTCTAGTTAGCACTCGAGCTGCTGCATTTTGAACTAACTGGAGTTTGTTTAAGGATCTACCAGAGCATCCAGTTAGAAGAGCATTACAATAATCTAACCGAGAAGTTATAAACGCATGGATCAGTTTTTCGGCGTCATTAACAGATAGTATATTTCTTATTTTAGAAATGTTACGCAAATGATAGAAAGCAACTCTAGTAATATTATTAACGTGTGTATCAAATGAGAGATCTGAATCTATTGTGACACCTAAGTTTTTTACATCTGGGCTGGGAGTAACAGAGAACGTGTTTAAGTTTAGCACCAGGTTAGACAACTTGTCTCTTGCAGCTTTAGAGCCAACAAGTAAAACCTCTGTTTTATCTGAATTAAGTAAAAGAAAATTACATGACATCCAGTTTTTTATGTCGTTTACACAATCTTCTATCTTACTGATTGTGTCAGTATCATTTGGTTTGGCTGATATATACAGCTGTGTGTCATCTGCATAGCAGTGAAAGTTTATGCCATGTTTATGAATAATTTCACCTAGTGGAAGCATATAGAGTGTAAATAATAGCGGTCCCAGTACCGACCCCTGTGGAACACCATACTTTACTTTTGTAGTTTCCGAGCATTTATTATTTACATAAACAAATTGAGAGCGGTCAGTCAGATATGATTTAAACCAAGAGAGTGCGAGTCCTTTAACACCTACTGTATTTTCTAGCCTCTCCAGTAAAATGTTATGATCGACCGTATCAAACGCTGCGCTAAGATCTAATAGAACAAGAAAAGAGACACATCCATTATCAGAAGACATTAACAACTCGTTAACTACTCTAATTAATGCGGTTTCGGTACTATGATTGGGTCTAAATCCTGATTGAAATTTTTCATGAATACAATTTTCATTCAAATAAGAACATAACTGTTTGGAAACTACTTTTTCTAATATCTTAGAGACAAAAGGAAGGTTTGAAATTGGCCTATAATTAGCTAGTACATGTGGATCAAGATTAGGTTTTTTAATCAGTGGTTTAATAACAGCACTTTTAAACAATTTAGGTACATATCCAAGGCTAAGGGATGCATTGATTAATGTAAGCAGGGGCTCTACAATAGCTGGGAGTAAATCTTTAAGTAAACGAGTTGGAACAGGATCGAGTATACACGATGATGACTTCGATGATTTAATCAACACAGTTAGTTCATTTTGGGAGATTGGATTAAAGGAATTTAGTTGGATTAACTCGTTACTATTATCACCACTGTTATCACCAATGCTGCTCGGAGTGAGTCCATACTTAACATTGGCAGGTGACACACTCTGACTCTGAAGTCGTATTTTTTCTATCTTGTCATTAAAGAATTTTAAAAAATCATCGCTGGTACAGTCAGGCGATATATTAGATTCAGTTTCATTAACGTTTTTAGTTAATTTGGACACTGTCTCAAAAAGGAATCTGGGATTGTTTTTATTTTTCTCTATTAGGGATGAATAATATAAAGATTTAGCTTTCATAAGTGCATGTTTATACTCAGTTAGAGCATCTTTCCAAGCAATCTTATACACTTCTAGTGTAGTGTGACGCCACTTGCGTTCTAATTTTCGTGCTGCTTGTTTAAGTGCGCATGTGTGGTCATTGTACCAAGGAGCAAGTTTTTTCTCCCTAATCAGTTTAGTTTTGAGTGGGGCTACGTTATCTAAGGTTGTGCGCAATACAGTCTCTAGGTTTTGAGTTGCCTGATCTAGTTCTTTAGGTTCTGATGCTGGTATATTTGGTAATTCTGGTAGGCAGTTTATGAACGCTGCTGCAGTTGCAGATGTAATAGTGCGCTTACATTTAAAACGATGCGGTTGCTGTATATTATTGGACAGGGACACTTCATAAATTAGTAGAGAGTGATCAGAGATTAAGTCATTCTGTGGTACAATTTCCAGGTTGTCTATGTTTATACCATAAGTAAGTATTAAATCTAAGGTATGTTTACAGCGGTGAGTGGGTCCTGTTACATTTTGGGTGATGCCTAAAGATTCTAAAATAGAATCAAACGCAGTTTTGAGTGGATTACATTTATCCTTATAATGGATATTAAAGTCACCAACAATTAATGCTTTCTTAGTTGATAAAACTAATTTAGAAAGAAAATCGGCAAATTCGTTAAGAAATTCTGAGTAAGGACCAGGGGGTCGATAAACAGTAACCAGCTTAAACATACTATTTTTATCAGATGAACATTTATTGGTTATGTCAGAGATAAGAACTTCAAACGAGTTTGTTATGGGAGTTGATTTTACAGTGAGACCTATGTCCTTGTCATAAATTGCGGCTATTCCTCCACCACGACCACTAAGACGTGGCTTATGTTCATAACTGTAACCCGGAGGAGATGCTTCATTTAAACCTAGATACTCATCAGGTCTAGCCCAGGTCTCAGTTAAACAAAGTGCACTAAGACTATTATCTGTAATTATTTCATTTACAATTACTGTTTTGCATGCAAGTGACCTGATGTTTAGAAGTCCTAACTTTAGTTTAGCTTTACTATGGTTTTCATGATGCTCATTTAGATTAATTTTAATTAATGGTTGCTGGTTGCTGGTGTCTCTATGGGGGTTGCAATACGCACGTGTCGGAGCTGAGAATCTCCTATAACCAGAGCACTTACATTAACAGGCTGCTCAGCGGGTGGCTCACTGAGTGGGGAAAACCTGTTGGACACGTGCAACTGAGATGGTCGGTGCTTTGCCCTACGACTATGTCGCCGAGACGTCACCCAGTCGCCCCGCTGTGAGGGCTCTAATGCCGGAGTCTGGGGTTCTATACCTGAAATGCTGGCATTCGGGGCTGCTACAGCTGAATCTAAGTCCTCACTAGTAGTAGTCTGTTCTAAAGCCCGAATGCGCCCTTCTAACACTGAGATCTTCTCCGTCAGACTAACAACTAATCTACACTTATCACATGTAAAGTTATCACTAAACACGGAGAAGGAATAACTGAACATATTACACTCGGAACATGGATATAATGCTCCTGCTGGGGCCATAGTAACAAAGAAATGTACTTAGCTTTACAAGATGAGTTGGAGATGATGTTTATGTTGGATTCACCGGCGCTTCTGCTGGTTGTCACAGAAGAACGCCTTTAATTCCGGATGAAACAGGCGATGATAAGCTGGAATACAAAAACCACCAACCAAACCAACACAAACGCGCTTCGTTCGGACAAAAGCGGCTGTAATTCTAAAGGAGAACGGTGTTATGCGCTGGTGTACTAAACAAATAAACGCGCTTCCTACGAACAGAAACGGTTATAACTCCCCACAAAACAGAGGTGTTTTAAGAGCTGAAATACAGAACACAACCAAACACAAACGCGCTTCGTGCGGACCGAAAACGGTTTTAATTCTGGATAATTAAGATGTTTATGCGCTGAAGTACAAAAACAAACAAAACCGGCTTCGTTCGGATGCCGGTAGCAGAAGTTTCCTAGTTTCCAACACAGCACGAATTTACGTTTATTAAACACAAGCGCTTTTTTACGATAAACAAAATAAAACTAAATCAACAACACACGGAAGATAAACGTATAAATTATATGTTTAAAACATACGTATATAAAAAGTTATTTAGCTAAAGGCTACAAACAAACAACTAGGCTAGCGTCTCAGCGTGCGTACCACCGGAAGTGACGTGGACACATCAGTTTGCTTGTTGTTTTTGGTCTCTTGAAGGTAACTGAATGTTGCCCCAACTTATTTGCACTTACAGTAGACTTTAAGTAGGTACACTTCAGTTAGGGTAATGTTCAGAAATACATTGCAGGAATAAATTAAACATTAAAAAGTTGCAGGACACTAAACAGGATCTGCACAGATGACACTGCCCCAAACAAGAGCACTTATTAAAAATACAAAAAAGTGCTCTTGTTTAAAGTAATCCCAGTCTGTTTTACTCTCTTAAATTAGAAAAAGATAGAACACTTGAATGTCTTCAGTTGCTTGAGTCACTTAAAACTACCCCAACAAATAGCACTTACAAAAATAACAGTAAGACATGTCAGAGCCATTGTTAGGGTCTCAATTGTGACATCACAGAAGATCATGTTCTTGAGTTCAGCTTGAATAGAACAAATGGAAATGTAATAATGACAAACCTGACTCAGCTCAAAACATCTTGCTCAGTCCTACAGTCCTTCATTCTGAGGAACATAAATCAGGTGCTCTTCTTATAACTGTTCAGACTGTGATCATTGATTGGGATAATTCACAGCTCCGCCCACATCAAATTCCTTTGTCACAATAGAACTGATCATTTTCAAAAGTACCATATGAAAGACAGGTGATTAACAGTAACAGCCCATAGTGTAATACCTGCCAGTGTTTAGTCAAATTAGAACTATAGTAAATTTACAGTTTTAGTACACTGTAATAAAGTCTTTCATTTTAAGTTCTTAAATGTAAAGCTGCTGAGGTTGAAGAAGAACTTGGTCACATTCCACATAACTCTACTGTGTAAAAAATCCAACATCAGTTTGCTTGTTGTTTTTGGTCTCTTGAAGGTAACTTTACTGAATTTTGCCCCAACTTATTTGCACTTACAGTAGACTTTAAGTAGGTACACTTCATAAATACATTGCAGGAATTAAATTAAACATTAAAAAGTTGCAGGACACTAAACTGGATCTGCACAGATGAGACAGCCTCAAACAAGAGCACTTATTAAGAATAGAAAATAGTGCTCTTGTTTAAAGTAATCCCAGTCTGTTTTACTCTCTTAAATTAGAAAAAGATAGAACACTTGAATGTCTTCAGTTGCTTGAGTCACTTAAAACTACCCCAACAAATAGCACTTACAAAAATAACAGTAAGACATGTCAGAGCCATTGTTAGGGTCTCAATTGTGACATCACAGAAGATCATGTTCTTGAGTTCAGCTTGAATAGAACAAATGGAAATGTAATAATGACATACCTGACTCAGCTCAAAACATCTTGCTCAGTCCTACAGTCCTTCATTCTGAGGAACATAAATCAGGTGCTCTTCTTATAACTGTTCAGACTGTGATCATTGATTGGGATAATTCACAGCTCCGCCCACATCAAATTCCTTTGTCACAATAGAACTGATCATTTTCAAAAGTACCATACGAAAGACAGGTGATTAACAGTAACAGCCCATAGTGTAATACCTGCAAGTGTTTAGTCAAATTAGAACTATAGTAAATTTACAGTTTTAGTACACTGTAATGAAGTCTTTCATTTTAAGTTCTTAAATGTAAAGCTGCTAAGGTTGAAGAAGAACTTGGTCAGATTCCACATAACTCTACTGTGTAAAAAAATCCAACATCAGTTTGCTTGTTGTTTTTGGTCTCTTGAAGGTAACTGAATGTTGCCCCAACTTATTTGCACTTACAGTAGACTTTAAGTAGGTACACTTCAGTTAGGGTAATGTTCAGAAATACATTGCAGGAATAAATTAAACATTAAAAAGTTGCAGGACACTAAACTGGATCTGCACAGATGACACTGCCCCAAACAAGAGCACTTATTAAAAATACAAAATAGTGCTCTTGTTTAAAGTAATCCCAGTCTGTTTTACTCTCTTAAATTAGAAAAAGATAGAACACTTGAATGTCTTCAGTTGCTTGAGTCACTTAAAACTACCCCAACAAATAGCACTTACAAAAATAACAGGAAGACATGTCAGAGCCATTGTTAGGGTCTCAATTGTGACATCACAGAAGATCATGTTCTTGAGTTCAGCCTGAATAGAACAAATGGAAATGTAATCATTACAAACCTGACTCAGCTCAAAACAACTTGCTCAGTCCTTCATTCTGAGGAACATAAATCAGGTGCTCTTCTTATAACTGTTCAGACTGTGATCGATGATTGGGATAATTCACAGCTCCGCCCACATCAAATTCCTTTGTCACAATAGAACTGATCATTTTCAAAAGTACCATACGAAAGACAGGTGATTAACAGTAACAGCCCATAGTGTAATACCTGCCAGTGTTTAGTCAAATTAGAACTATAGTAAATTTACAGTTTTAGTACACTGTAATAAAGTCTTTCATTTTAAGTTCCTAAATGTAAAGCTGCTAAGGTTGAAGAAGAACCTGGTCAGATTCCACATAACTCTACTGTGTAAAAAATCCAACATCAGTTTGCTTGTTGTTTTTGGTCTCTTGAAGGTAACTTTACTGAATGTTGCCCCAACTTATTTGCACTTACAGTAGACTTTAAGTAGGTACACTTCAGTTAGGGTAATGTTCAGAAATACATTGCAGGAATTAAATTAAACATTAAAAAGTTGCAGGACACTAAACTGGATCTGCACAGATGACACTGCCCCAAACAAGAGCACTTATTAAAAATACAAAATAGTGCAATTCACAGCTCCGCCCACATCAAATTCCTTTGTCACAATAGAACTGATCATTTTCAAAAGTACCATATGAAAGACAGGTGATTAACAGTAACAGCCCATAGTGTAATACCTGCCAGTGTTTAGTCAAATTAGAACTATAGTAAATTTACAGTTTTAGTACACTGTAATAAAGTCTTTCATTTTAAGTTCTTAAATGTAAAGCTGCTGAGGTTGAAGAAGAACTTGGTCACATTCCACATAACCACATAACTCTACTGTGTAAAAAAAGCAACATCAGTTTGCTTGTTGTTTTTGGTCTCTTGAAGGTAACTTTACTGAATTTTGCCCCAACTTATTTGCACTTACAGTAGACTTTAAGTAGGTACACTTCATAAATACATTGCAGGAATTAAATTAAACATTAAAAAGTTGCAGGACACTAAACTGGATCTGCACAGATGAGACAGCCTCAAACAAGAGCACTTATTAAAAATACAAAATAGTGCTCTTGTTTAAAGTAATCCCAGTCTGTTTTACTCTCTTAAATTAGAAAAAGATAGAACACTTGAATGTCTTCAGTTGCTTGAGTCACTTAAAACTACCCCAACAAATAGCACTTACAAAAATAACAGTAAGACATGTCAGAGCCATTGTTAGGGTCTCAATTGTGACATCACAGAAGATCATGTTCTTGAGTTCAGCTTGAATAGAACAAATGGAAATGTAATAATGACAAACCTGACTCAGCTCAAAACATCTTGCTCAGTCCTACAGTCCTTCATTCTGAGGAACATAAATCAGGTGCTCTTCTTATAACTGTTCAGACTGTGATCATTGATTGGGATAATTCACAGCTCCGCCCACATCAAATTCCTTTGTCACAATAGAACTGATCATTTTCAAAAGTACCATACGAAAGACAGGTGATTAACAGTAACAGCCCATAGTGTAATACCTGCAAGTGTTTAGTCAAATTAGAACTATAGTAAATTTACAGTTTTAGTACACTGTAATGAAGTCTTTCATTTTAAGTTCTTAAATGTAAAGCTGCTAAGGTTGAAGAAGAACTTGGTCAGATTCCACATAACTCTACTGTGTAAAAAATCCAACATCAGTTTGCTTGTTGTTTTTGGTCTCTTGAAGGTAACTGAATGTTGCCCCAACTTATTTGCACTTACAGTAGACTTTAAGTAGGTACACTTCAGTTAGGGTAATGTTCAGAAATACATTGCAGGAATAAATTAAACATTAAAAAGTTGCAGGACACTAAACTGGATCTGCACAGATGACACTGCCCCAAACAAGAGCACTTATTAAAAATACAAAATAGTGCTCTTGTTTAAAGTAATCCCAGTCTGTTTTACTCTCTTAAATTAGAAAAAGATAGAACACTTGAATGTCTTCAGTTGCTTGAGTCACTTAAAACTACCCCAACAAATAGCACTTACAAAAATAACAGGAAGACATGTCAGAGCCATTGTTAGGGTCTCAATTGTGACATCACAGAAGATCATGTTCTTGAGTTCAGCCTGAATAGAACAAATGGAAATGTAATCATTACAAACCTGACTCAGCTCAAAACAACTTGCTCAGTCCTTCATTCTGAGGAACATAAATCAGGTGCTCTTCTTATAACTGTTCAGACTGTGATCGATGATTGGGATAATTCACAGCTCCGCCCACATCAAATTCCTTTGTCACAATAGAACTGATCATTTTCAAAAGTACCATACGAAAGACAGGTGATTAACAGTAACAGCCCATAGTGTAATACCTGCCAGTGTTTAGTCAAATTAGAACTATAGTAAATTTACAGTTTTAGTACACTGTAATAAAGTCTTTCATTTTAAGTTCCTAAATGTAAAGCTGCTAAGGTTGAAGAAGAACCTGGTCAGATTCCACATAACTCTACTGTGTAAAAAATCCAACATCAGTTTGCTTGTTGTTTTTGGTCTCTTGAAGGTAACTTTACTGAATGTTGCCCCAACTTATTTGCACTTACAGTAGACTTTAAGTAGGTACACTTCAGTTAGGGTAATGTTCAGAAATACATTGCAGGAATTAAATTAAACATTAAAAAGTTGCAGGACACTAAACTGGATCTGCACAGATGACACTGCCCCAAACAAGAGCACTTATTAAAAATACAAAATAGTGCAATTCACAGCTCCGCCCACATCAAATTCCTTTGTCACAATAGAACTGATCATTTTCAAAAGTACCATATGAAAGACAGGTGATTAACAGTAACAGCCCATAGTGTAATACCTGCCAGTGTTTAGTCAAATTAGAACTATAGTAAATTTACAGTTTTAGTACACTGTAATAAAGTCTTTCATTTTAAGTTCTTAAATGTAAAGCTGCTGAGGTTGAAGAAGAACTTGGTCACATTCCACATAACCACATAACTCTACTGTGTAAAAAATCCAACATCAGTTTGCTTGTTGTTTTTGGTCTCTTGAAGGTAACTTTACTGAATTTTGCCCCAACTTATTTGCACTTACAGTAGACTTTAAGTAGGTACACTTCATAAATACATTGCAGGAATTAAATTAAACATTAAAAAGTTGCAGGACACTAAACTGGATCTGCACAGATGAGACAGCCTCAAACAAGAGCACTTATTAAGAATAGAAAATAGTGCTCTTGTTTAAAGTAATCCCAGTCTGTTTTACTCTCTTAAATTAGAAAAAGATAGAACACTTGAATGTCTTCAGTTGCTTGAGTCACTTAAAACTACCCCAACAAATAGCACTTACAAAAATAACAGTAAGACATGTCAGAGCCATTGTTAGGGTCTCAATTGTGACATCACAGAAGATCATGTTCTTGAGTTCAGCTTGAATAGAACAAATGGAAATGTAATAATGACAAACCTGACTCAGCTCAAAACATCTTGCTCAGTCCTACAGTCCTTCATTCTGAGGAACATAAATCAGGTGCTCTTCTTATAACTGTTCAGACTGTGATCATTGATTGGGATAATTCACAGCTCCGCCCACATCAAATTCCTTTGTCACAATAGAACTGATCATTTTCAAAAGTACCATACGAAAGACAGATGATTAACAGTAACAGCCCATAGTGTAATACCTGCAAGTGTTTAGTCAAATTAGAACTATAGTAAATTTACAGTTTTAGTACACTGTAATGAAGTCTTTCATTTTAAGTTCTTAAATGTAAAGCTGCTAAGGTTGAAGAAGAACTTGGTCAGATTCCACATAACTCTACTGTGTAAAAAATCCAACATCAGTTTGCTTGTTGTTTTTGGTCTCTTGAAGGTAACTGAATGTTGCCCCAACTTATTTGCACTTACAGTAGACTTTAAGTAGGTACACTTCAGTTAGGGTAATGTTCAGAAATACATTGCAGGAATAAATTAAACATTAAAAAGTTGCAGGACACTAAACTGGATCTGCACAGATGACACTGCCCCAAACAAGAGCACTTATTAAAAATACAAAATAGTGCTCTTGTTTAAAGTAATCCCAGTCTGTTTTACTCTCTTAAATTAGAAAAAGATAGAACACTTGAATGTCTTCAGTTGCTTGAGTCACTTAAAACTACCCCAACAAATAGCACTTACAAAAATAACAGGAAGACATGTCAGAGCCATTGTTAGGGTCTCAATTGTGACATCACAGAAGATCATGTTCTTGAGTTCAGCCTGAATAGAACAAATGGAAATGTAATCATTACAAACCTGACTCAGCTCAAAACAACTTGCTCAGTCCTTCATTCTGAGGAACATAAATCAGGTGCTCTTCTTATAACTGTTTAGACTGTGATCATTGATTGGGATAATTCACAGCTCCGCCCACATCAAATTCCTTTGTCACAAAAGAACTGATCATTTTCAAAAGTACCATACGAAAGACAGGTGATTAACAGTAACAGCCCATAGTATAATACCTGCCAGTGTTTAGTCAAATTAGAACTATAGTAAATTTACAGTTTTAGTACACTGTAATAAAGTCTTTCATTTTAAGTTCCTAAATGTAAAGCTGCTAAGGTTGAAGAAGAACCTGGTCAGATTCCACATAACTCTACTGTGTAAAAAATCCAACATCAGTTTGCTTGTTGTTTTTGGTCTCTTGAAGGTAACTTTACTGAATGTTGCCCCAACTTATTTGCACTTACAGTAGACTTTAAGTAGGTACACTTCAGTTAGGGTAATGTTCAGAAATACATTGCAGGAATAAATTAAACATTAAAAAGTTGCAGGACACTAAACAGGATCTGCACAGATGACACTGCCCCAAACAAGAGCACTTATTAAAAATACAAAATAGTGCTCTTGTTTAAAGTAATCCCAGTCTGTTTTACTCTCTTAAATTAGAAAAAGATAGAACACTTGAATGTTTTCAGTTGCTTGAGTCACTTAAAACTACCCCAACAAATAGCACTTACAAAAATAACAGTAAGACATGTCAGAGCCATTGTTAGGGTCTCAATTGTGACATCACAGAAGATCATGTTCTTGAGTTCAGCCTGAATAGAACAAATGTAAATGTAATAATGACAAACCTGACTCAGCTCAAAACATCTTGCTCAGTCCTACAGTCCTTCATTCTGAGGAACATAAATCAGGTGGCTCTTCTTATAACTGTTTAGACTGTGATCATTGATTGGGATAATTCACAGCTCCGCCCACATCAAATTCCTTTGTCACAATAGAACTGATCATTTTCAAAAGTACCATACGAAAGACAGGTGATTAACAGTAACAGCCCATAGTGTAATACCTGCCAGTGTTTAGTCAAATTAGAACTATAGTAAATTTACAGTTTTAGTACACTGTAATAAAGTCTTTCATTTTAAGTTCCTAAATGTAAAGCTGCTAAGGTTGAAGAAGAACCTGGTCAGATTCCACATAACTCTACTGTGTAAAAAATCCAACATCAGTTTGCTTGTTGTTTTTGGTCTCTTGAAGGTAACTTTACTGAATGTTGCCCCAACTTATTTGCACTTACAGTAGACTTTAAGTAGGTACACTTCAGTTAGGGTAATGTTCAGAAATACATTGCAGGAATAAATTAAACATTAAAAAGTTGCAGGACACTAAACAGGATCTGCACAGATGACACTGCCCCAAACAAGAGCACTTATTAAAAATACAAAATAGTGCTCTTGTTTAAAGTAATCCCAGTCTGTTTTACTCTCTTAAATTAGAAAAAGATAGAACACTTGAATGTTTTCAGTTGCTTGAGTCACTTAAAACTACCCCAACAAATAGCACTTACAAAAATAACAGTAAGACATGTCAGAGCCATTGTTAGGGTCTCAATTGTGACATCACAGAAGATCATGTTCTTGAGTTCAGCCTGAATAGAACAAATGTAAATGTAATAATGACAAACCTGACTCAGCTCAAAACATCTTGCTCAGTCCTACAGTCCTTCATTCTGAGGAACATAAATCAGGTGGCTCTTCTTATAACTGTTTAGACTGTGATCATTGATTGGGATAATTCACAGCTCCGCCCACATCAAATTCCTTTGTCACAATAGAACTGATCATTTTCAAAAGTACCATACGAAAGACAGGTGATTAACAGTAACAGCCCATAGTGTAATACCTGCCAGTGTTTAGTCAAATTAGAACTATAGTAAATTTACAGTTTTAGTACACTGTAATAAAGTCTTTCATTTTAAGTTCCTAAATGTAAAGCTGCTAAGGTTGAAGAAGAACCTGGTCAGATTCCACATAACTCTACTGTGTAAAAAATCCAACATCAGTTTGCTTGTTGTTTTTGGTCTCTTGAAGGTAACTTTACTGAATGTTGCCCCAACTTATTTGCACTTACAGTAGACTTTAAGTAGGTACACTTCAGTTAGGGTAATGTTCAGAAATACATTGCAGGAATAAATTAAACATTAAAAAGTTGCAGGACACTAAACAGGATCTGCACAGATGACACTGCCCCAAACAAGAGCACTTATTAAAAATACAAAATAGTGCTCTTGTTTAAAGTAATCCCAGTCTGTTTTACTCTCTTAAATTAGAAAAAGATAGAACACTTGAATGTCTTCAGTTGCTTGAGTCACTTAAAACTACCCCAACAAATAGCACTTACAAAAATAACAGTAAGCCATGTCAGAGCCATTGTTAGGGTCTCAATTGTGACATCACAGAAGATCATGTTCTTGAGTTCAGCTTGAATAGAACAAATGGAAATGTAATAATGACAAACCTGACTCAGCTCAAAACATCTTGCTCAGTCCTACAGTCCTTCATTCTGAGGAACATAAATCAGGTGGCTCTTCTTATAACTGTTTAGACTGTGATCATTGATTGGGATAATTCACAGCTCCGCCCACATCAAATTCCTTTGTCACAATAGAACTGATCATTTTCAAAAGTACCATACGAAAGACAGGTGATTAACAGTAACAGCCCATAGTGTAATACCTGCCAGTGTTTAGTCAAATTAGAACTATAGTAAATTTACAGTTTTAGTACACTGTAATAAAGTCTTTCATTTTAAGTTCCTAAATGTAAAGCTGCTAAGGTTGAAGAAGAACTTGGTCAGATTCCACATAACTCTACTGTGTAAAAAATCCAACATCAGTTTGCTTGTTGTTTTTGGTCTCTTGAAGGTAACTGAATGTTGCCCCAACTTATTTGCACTTACAGTAGACTTTTAGTAGGTACACTTCAGTTAGGGTAATGTTCAGAAATACATTGCAGGAATAAATTAAACATTAAAAAGTTGCAGGACACTAAACAGGATCTGCACAGATGACACTGCCCCAAACAAGAGCACTTATTAAAAATACAAAATAGTGCTCTTGTTTAAAGTAATCCCAGTCTGTTTTACTCTCTTAAATTAGAAAAAGATAGAACACTTGAATGTCTTCAGTTGCTTGAGTCACTTAAAACTACCCCAACAAATAGCACTTACAAAAATAACAGTAAGACATGTCAGAGCCATTGTTAGGGTCTCAATTGTGACATCACAGAAGATCATGTTCTTGAGTTCAGCTTGAATAGAACAAATGTAAATGTAATAATGACAAACCTGACTCAGCTCAAAACATCTTGCTCAGTCCTACAGTCCTTCATTCTGAGGAACATAAATCAGGTGCTCTTCTTATAACTGTTTAGACTGTGATCATTGATTGGGATAATTCACAGCTCCGCCCACATCAAATTCCTTTGTCACAATAGAACTGATCATTTTCAAAAGTACCATATGAAAGACAGGTGATTAACAGTAACAGCCCATAGTGTAATACCTGCCAGTGTTTAGTCAAATTAGAACTATAGTAAATTTACAGTTTTAGTACACTGTAATAAAGTCTTTCATTTTAAGTTCTTAAATGTAAAGCTGCTAAGGTTGAAGAAGAACTTGGTCACATTCCACATAACTCTACTGTGTAAAAAATCCAACATCAGTTTGCTTGTTGTTTTTGGTCTCTTGAAGGTAACTTTACTGAATTTTGCTCCAACTTATTTGCACTTACAGTAGACTTTAAGTAGGTACACTTCATAAATACATTGCAGGAATTAAATTAAACATTAAAAAGTTGCAGGACACTAAACTGGATCTGCACAGATGAGACAGTCTCAAACAAGAGCACTTATTAAGAATAGAAAATAGTGCTCTTGTTTAAAGTAATCCCAGTCTGTTTTACTCTCTTAAATTAGAAAAAGATAGAACACTTGAATGTCTTCAGTTGCTTGAGTCACTTAAAACTACCCCAACAAATAGCACTTACAAAAATAACAGTAAGACATGTCAGAGCCATTGTTAGGGTCTCAATTGTGACATCACAGAAGATCATGTTCTTGAGTTCAGCTTGAATAGAACAAATGGAAATGTAATAATGACATACCTGACTCAGCTCAAAACATCTTGCTCAGTCCTACAGTCCTTCATTCTGAGGAACATAAATCAGGTGCTCTTCTTATAACTGTTCAGACTGTGATCATTGATTGGGATAATTCACAGCTCCGCCCACATCAAATTCCTTTGTCACAATAGAACTGATCATTTTCAAAAGTACCATATGAAAGACAGGTGATTAACAGTAACAGCCCATAGTGTAATACTTGCAAGTGTTTAGTCAAATTAGAACTATAGTAAATTTACAGTTTTAGTACACTGTAATAAAGTCTTTCATTTTAAGTTCTTAAATGTAAAGCTGCTAAGGTTGAAGAAGAACTTGGTCAGATTCCACATAACTCTACTGTGTAAAAAATCCAACATGTCAAGTCAAGTCAAGTCAAGTCAACTTTATTTATATAGCGCTTTTTACAATAGACATTGTCTCAAAGCAACTTTACAAAATCCAGGACCAACAGATACAAAAACCCCTGTTGAGCAAGCCGAGGGCGACTGTGGCAAGGAAAAACTCCCTGAAAATTACAGGAAGAAACCTTGAGAGGAACCAGACTCAGCAGGGCCCATCCTTCATGGGTGGCCTGGAGGATACTTTAAATAAATACACGATTTACACAAATCATACAAACACAGAATTAAATGATCTAAAAGTCATAACTGGTAATAAATAGATAAATAAACAATTAAATAATAATAGAGTTGTTATCCGCTCTAGTCTTCAATAAAGTCTGTAGTGATTTCTTGTCGTTGCAATTACTCCAGACCCGTCACATCTGACAGGAGCAGCATCGTTGTCCCGGCAGTCTCGACTTCAATCCTTAACCTCGGCGGGTGAACAGGTTTCCATCAGAATGCCCTCGGGGTAAAACAACAGAGAATGTAGTCAATAATGTACAATGCTGGTTGACAAACAGTTTTACAGAGAGTTTTAGACTCCGGCAGCCCTAATTATTACAGCATAACTAAAAGGGAGAGCGAGCAGGTAACTAGGTCATGAAGGCTTTCACAGGACATCAGCGCCCATCTCTCCACCGTCATCAAACCTGAGTGATCGGACAAGAGAGGCAGGACGACAGCAACCCAACATCCCTGATCACCACAAGTTTCTATGACCAAGAACCCCCAAGCTCTGCGCCTTTGTCTATACTAATCAAAAGCCTGAGAAAATAAATATGTTTTCAGTCTAGACTTAAACATTGAGACTGTGTCCGAATCCCGAATAGAGGCAGGAAGATTATTCCAAAGTTGTGGAGCTTTGTAGGAAAACGCTCTTCCACCAGCCGTGATCTTTTTAATTTTAGGAACTATAAGTAACCCTGCATCTTGTGAACGAAGTGGACGAGCTGGGTTGTAGTGATTAATAAGTTCACTCAGATACTGTGGAGCCAGACCATGTAGCGCTTTATAAGTTAGTAAAAGTATTTTGTAATCAATGCGAAATTTAACTGGCAGCCAGTGTAGAGATGATAGAACAGGAGTAATATGGTCAAATTTTTTAGTTCTAGTTAGCACTCGAGCTGCTGCATTTTGAACTAACTGGAGTTTGTTTAAGGATCTACCAGAGCATCCAGTTAGAAGAGCATTACAATAATCTAACCGAGAAGTTATAAACGCATGGATCAGTTTTTCGGCGTCATTAACAGATAGTATATTTCTTATTTTAGAAATGTTACGCAAATGATAGAAAGCAACTCTAGTAATATTATTAACGTGTGTATCAAATGAGAGATCTGAATCTATTGTGACACCTAAGTTTTTTACATCTGGGCTGGGAGTAACAGAGAACGTGTTTAAGTTTAGCACCAGGTTAGACAACTTGTCTCTTGCAGCTTTAGAGCCAACAAGTAAAACCTCTGTTTTATCTGAATTAAGTAAAAGAAAATTACATGACATCCAGTTTTTTATGTCGTTTACACAATCTTCTATCTTACTGATTGTGTCAGTATCATTTGGTTTGGCTGATATATACAGCTGTGTGTCATCTGCATAGCAGTGAAAGTTTATGCCATGTTTATGAATAATTTCACCTAGTGGAAGCATATAGAGTGTAAATAATAGCGGTCCCAGTACCGACCCCTGTGGAACACCATACTTTACTTTTGTAGTTTCCGAGCATTTATTATTTACATAAACAAATTGAGAGCGGTCAGTCAGATATGATTTAAACCAAGAGAGTGCGAGTCCTTTAACACCTACTGTATTTTCTAGCCTCTCCAGTAAAATGTTATGATCGACCGTATCAAACGCTGCGCTAAGATCTAATAGAACAAGAAAAGAGACACATCCATTATCAGAAGACATTAACAACTCGTTAACTACTCTAATTAATGCGGTTTCGGTACTATGATTGGGTCTAAATCCTGATTGAAATTTTTCATGAATACAATTTTCATTCAAATAAGAACATAACTGTTTGGAAACTACTTTTTCTAATATCTTAGAGACAAAAGGAAGGTTTGAAATTGGCCTATAATTAGCTAGTACATGTGGATCAAGATTAGGTTTTTTAATCAGTGGTTTAATAACAGCACTTTTAAACAATTTAGGTACATATCCAAGGCTAAGGGATGCATTGATTAATGTAAGCAGGGGCTCTACAATAGCTGGGAGTAAATCTTTAAGTAAACGAGTTGGAACAGGATCGAGTATACACGATGATGACTTCGATGATTTAATCAACACAGTTAGTTCATTTTGGGAGATTGGATTAAAGGAATTTAGTTGGATTAACTCGTTACTATTATCACCACTGTTATCACCAATGCTGCTCGGAGTGAGTCCATACTTAACACTGGCAGGTGACACACTCTGACTCTGAAGTCGTATTTTTTCTATCTTGTCATTAAAGAATTTTAAAAAATCATCGCTGGTACAGTCAGGCGATATATTAGATTCAGTTTCATTAACGTTTTTAGTTAATTTGGACACTGTCTCAAAAAGGAATCTGGGATTGTTTTTATTTTTCTCTATTAGGGATGAATAATATAAAGATTTAGCTTTCATAAGTGCATGTTTATACTCAGTTAGAGCATCTTTCCAAGCAATCTTATACACTTCTAGTGTAGTGTGACGCCACTTGCGTTCTAATTTTCGTGCTGCTTGTTTAAGTGCGCATGTGTGGTCATTGTACCAAGGAGCAAGTTTTTTCTCCCTAATCAGTTTAGTTTTGAGTGGGGCTACGTTATCTAAGGTTGTGCGCAATACAGTCTCTAGGTTTTGAGTTGCCTGATCTAGTTCTTTAGGTTCTGATGCTGGTATATTTGGTAATTCTGGTAGGCAGTTTATGAACGCTGCTGCAGTTGCAGATGTAATAGTGCGCTTACATTTAAAACGATGCGGTTGCTGTATATTATTGGACAGGGACACTTCATAAATTAGTAGAGAGTGATCAGAGATTAAGTCATTCTGTGGTACAATTTCCAGGTTGTCTATGTTTATACCATAAGTAAGTATTAAATCTAAGGTATGTTTACAGCGGTGAGTGGGTCCTGTTACATTTTGGGTGATGCCTAAAGATTCTAAAATAGAATCAAACGCAGTTTTGAGTGGATTACATTTATCCTTATAATGGATATTAAAGTCACCAACAATTAATGCTTTCTTAGTTGATAAAACTAATTTAGAAAGAAAATCGGCAAATTCGTTAAGAAATTCTGAGTAAGGACCAGGGGGTCGATAAACAGTAACCAGCTTAAACATACTATTTTTATCAGATGAACATTTATTGGTTATGTCAGAGATAAGAACTTCAAACGAGTTTGTTATGGGAGTTGATTTTACAGTGAGACCTATGTCCTTGTCATAAATTGCGGCTATTCCTCCACCACGACCACTAAGACGTGGCTTATGTTCATAACTGTAACCCGGAGGAGATGCTTCATTTAAACCTAGATACTCATCAGGTCTAGCCCAGGTCTCAGTTAAACAAAGTGCACTAAGACTATTATCTGTAATTATTTCATTTACAATTACTGTTTTGCATGCAAGTGACCTGATGTTTAGAAGTCCTAACTTTAGTTTAGCTTTACTATGGTTTTCATGATGCTCATTTAGATTAATTTTAATTAATGGTTGCTGGTTGCTGGTGTCTCTATGGGGGTTGCAATACGCACGTGTCGGAGCTGAGAATCTCCTATAACCAGAGCACTTACATTAACAGGCTGCTCAGCGGGTGGCTCACTGAGTGGGGAAAACCTGTTGGACACGTGCAACTGAGATGGTCGGTGCTTTGCCCTACGACTATGTCGCCGAGACGTCACCCAGTCGCCCCGCTGTGAGGGCTCTAATGCCGGAGTCTGGGGTTCTATACCTGAAATGCTGGCATTCGGGGCTGCTACAGCTGAATCTAAGTCCTCACTAGTAGTAGTCTGTTCTAAAGCCCGAATGCGCCCTTCTAACACTGAGATCTTCTCCGTCAGACTAACAACTAATCTACACTTATCACATGTAAAGTTATCACTAAACACGGAGAAGGAATAACTGAACATATTACACTCGGAACATGGATATAATGCTCCTGCTGGGGCCATAATAACAAAGAAATGTACTTAGCTTTACAAGATGAGTTGGAGATGATGTTTATGTTGGATTCACCGGCGCTTCTGCTGGTTGTCACAGAAGAACGCCTTTAATTCCGGATGAAACAGGCGATGATAAGCTGGAATACAAAAACCACCAACCAAACCAACACAAACGCGCTTCGTTCGGACAAAAGCGGCTGTAATTCTAAAGGAGAACGGTGTTATGCGCTGGTGTACTAAACAAATAAACGCGCTTCCTACGAACAGAAACGGTTATAACTCCCCACAAAACAGAGGTGTTTTAAGAGCTGAAATACAGAACACAACCAAACACAAACGCGCTTCGTGCGGACCGAAAACGGTTTTAATTCTGGATAATTAAGATGTTTATGCGCTGAAGTACAAAAACAAACAAAACCGGCTTCGTTCGGATGCCGGTAGCAGAAGTTTCCTAGTTTCCAACACAGCACGAATTTACGTTTATTAAACACAAGCGCTTTTTTACGATAAACAAAATAAAACTAAATCAACAACACACGGAAGATAAACGTATAAATTATATGTTTAAAACATACGTATATAAAAAGTTATTTAGCTAAAGGCTACAAACAAACAACTAGGCTAGCGTCTCAGCGTGCGTACCACCGGAAGTGACGTGGACACATCAGTTTGCTTGTTGTTTTTGGTCTCTTGAAGGTAACTGAATGTTGCCCCAACTTATTTGCACTTACAGTAGACTTTAAGTAGGTACACTTCAGTTAGGGTAATGTTCAGAAATACATTGCAGGAATAAATTAAACATTAAAAAGTTGCAGGACACTAAACAGGATCTGCACAGATGACACTGCCCCAAACAAGAGCACTTATTAAAAATACAAAAAAGTGCTCTTGTTTAAAGTAATCCCAGTCTGTTTTACTCTCTTAAATTAGAAAAAGATAGAACACTTGAATGTCTTCAGTTGCTTGAGTCACTTAAAACTACCCCAACAAATAGCACTTACAAAAATAACAGTAAGACATGTCAGAGCCATTGTTAGGGTCTCAATTGTGACATCACAGAAGATCATGTTCTTGAGTTCAGCTTGAATAGAACAAATGGAAATGTAATAATGACAAACCTGACTCAGCTCAAAACATCTTGCTCAGTCCTACAGTCCTTCATTCTGAGGAACATAAATCAGGTGCTCTTCTTATAACTGTTCAGACTGTGATCATTGATTGGGATAATTCACAGCTCCGCCCACATCAAATTCCTTTGTCACAATAGAACTGATCATTTTCAAAAGTACCATATGAAAGACAGGTGATTAACAGTAACAGCCCATAGTGTAATACCTGCCAGTGTTTAGTCAAATTAGAACTATAGTAAATTTACAGTTTTAGTACACTGTAATAAAGTCTTTCATTTTAAGTTCTTAAATGTAAAGCTGCTGAGGTTGAAGAAGAACTTGGTCACATTCCACATAACTCTACTGTGTAAAAAATCCAACATCAGTTTGCTTGTTGTTTTTGGTCTCTTGAAGGTAACTTTACTGAATTTTGCCCCAACTTATTTGCACTTACAGTAGACTTTAAGTAGGTACACTTCATAAATACATTGCAGGAATTAAATTAAACATTAAAAAGTTGCAGGACACTAAACTGGATCTGCACAGATGAGACAGCCTCAAACAAGAGCACTTATTAAGAATAGAAAATAGTGCTCTTGTTTAAAGTAATCCCAGTCTGTTTTACTCTCTTAAATTAGAAAAAGATAGAACACTTGAATGTCTTCAGTTGCTTGAGTCACTTAAAACTACCCCAACAAATAGCACTTACAAAAATAACAGTAAGACATGTCAGAGCCATTGTTAGGGTCTCAATTGTGACATCACAGAAGATCATGTTCTTGAGTTCAGCTTGAATAGAACAAATGGAAATGTAATAATGACATACCTGACTCAGCTCAAAACATCTTGCTCAGTCCTACAGTCCTTCATTCTGAGGAACATAAATCAGGTGCTCTTCTTATAACTGTTCAGACTGTGATCATTGATTGGGATAATTCACAGCTCCGCCCACATCAAATTCCTTTGTCACAATAGAACTGATCATTTTCAAAAGTACCATACGAAAGACAGGTGATTAACAGTAACAGCCCATAGTGTAATACCTGCAAGTGTTTAGTCAAATTAGAACTATAGTAAATTTACAGTTTTAGTACACTGTAATGAAGTCTTTCATTTTAAGTTCTTAAATGTAAAGCTGCTAAGGTTGAAGAAGAACTTGGTCAGATTCCACATAACTCTACTGTGTAAAAAAATCCAACATCAGTTTGCTTGTTGTTTTTGGTCTCTTGAAGGTAACTGAATGTTGCCCCAACTTATTTGCACTTACAGTAGACTTTAAGTAGGTACACTTCAGTTAGGGTAATGTTCAGAAATACATTGCAGGAATAAATTAAACATTAAAAAGTTGCAGGACACTAAACTGGATCTGCACAGATGACACTGCCCCAAACAAGAGCACTTATTAAAAATACAAAATAGTGCTCTTGTTTAAAGTAATCCCAGTCTGTTTTACTCTCTTAAATTAGAAAAAGATAGAACACTTGAATGTCTTCAGTTGCTTGAGTCACTTAAAACTACCCCAACAAATAGCACTTACAAAAATAACAGGAAGACATGTCAGAGCCATTGTTAGGGTCTCAATTGTGACATCACAGAAGATCATGTTCTTGAGTTCAGCCTGAATAGAACAAATGGAAATGTAATCATTACAAACCTGACTCAGCTCAAAACAACTTGCTCAGTCCTTCATTCTGAGGAACATAAATCAGGTGCTCTTCTTATAACTGTTCAGACTGTGATCGATGATTGGGATAATTCACAGCTCCGCCCACATCAAATTCCTTTGTCACAATAGAACTGATCATTTTCAAAAGTACCATACGAAAGACAGGTGATTAACAGTAACAGCCCATAGTGTAATACCTGCCAGTGTTTAGTCAAATTAGAACTATAGTAAATTTACAGTTTTAGTACACTGTAATAAAGTCTTTCATTTTAAGTTCCTAAATGTAAAGCTGCTAAGGTTGAAGAAGAACCTGGTCAGATTCCACATAACTCTACTGTGTAAAAAATCCAACATCAGTTTGCTTGTTGTTTTTGGTCTCTTGAAGGTAACTTTACTGAATGTTGCCCCAACTTATTTGCACTTACAGTAGACTTTAAGTAGGTACACTTCAGTTAGGGTAATGTTCAGAAATACATTGCAGGAATTAAATTAAACATTAAAAAGTTGCAGGACACTAAACTGGATCTGCACAGATGACACTGCCCCAAACAAGAGCACTTATTAAAAATACAAAATAGTGCAATTCACAGCTCCGCCCACATCAAATTCCTTTGTCACAATAGAACTGATCATTTTCAAAAGTACCATATGAAAGACAGGTGATTAACAGTAACAGCCCATAGTGTAATACCTGCCAGTGTTTAGTCAAATTAGAACTATAGTAAATTTACAGTTTTAGTACACTGTAATAAAGTCTTTCATTTTAAGTTCTTAAATGTAAAGCTGCTGAGGTTGAAGAAGAACTTGGTCACATTCCACATAACCACATAACTCTACTGTGTAAAAAAAGCAACATCAGTTTGCTTGTTGTTTTTGGTCTCTTGAAGGTAACTTTACTGAATTTTGCCCCAACTTATTTGCACTTACAGTAGACTTTAAGTAGGTACACTTCATAAATACATTGCAGGAATTAAATTAAACATTAAAAAGTTGCAGGACACTAAACTGGATCTGCACAGATGAGACAGCCTCAAACAAGAGCACTTATTAAAAATACAAAATAGTGCTCTTGTTTAAAGTAATCCCAGTCTGTTTTACTCTCTTAAATTAGAAAAAGATAGAACACTTGAATGTCTTCAGTTGCTTGAGTCACTTAAAACTACCCCAACAAATAGCACTTACAAAAATAACAGTAAGACATGTCAGAGCCATTGTTAGGGTCTCAATTGTGACATCACAGAAGATCATGTTCTTGAGTTCAGCTTGAATAGAACAAATGGAAATGTAATAATGACATACCTGACTCAGCTCAAAACATCTTGCTCAGTCCTACTGTAAGAAATCCCGACGCTGACTCTCCCTCGGTGACGCGCTCTCTTAGCCCCGCCTTCTAATCTGCGCGCTTGCCATTCACAGGGTGCGGTTCATTAGTTCCGGGTTCTTTCTTTCTCTATTTAAGGTTTCCGTTTTCACTGTTCGAGTGCGAAGTATTTGATTTGCCGTCATACCGAGCGATACCTTTTCCAGTTACCTTTTCTCCTGCTATTTACTTCCGTGTTTATCTACGTCGGGTGAGTGTGTGCGTGTGTGCGTAGTGTGTTCAGTTTTACGTTAGTCTGTGTGTTTCCCAGCGTTCTCCTACACGCGCGCCCCTTCTCCTTTCCCTGTTCTCCTTAGCATTAAGTTAACCTGTGTTTAGGTGTGTGTGTGAACTGTCCTGGTCTCTGTATTGTTGCTCCAGTGTTTTGTTTGTTTAGATCCATAGGTTTCTCACTCCTTTTCCTCTTCCTCTATCGCTGTTTGTTTGGAGCATTGTTTGTACTCACAGGTGTTTTGTGTTTGGCCGGCTGGGGCTGAGTTAGGTCTCACCCTAGCCCGCTCCTCCGGCGCGTCCCTACCTGTGCTTGTGTAGTTCGTCCTGTTTTCTTTTTTCGTTTTCATTAACATTTCTCTCTTTCCTACTAACATCTTCTCTGTCGGTGAACTAACGCTCTCTCTATCTCCCCCTACTAACTCTCTTACTTTTTTCCTATCCCTCGCTCTCCCTGTACTTCTCTCTCACTCTACTTGCTCGCGGTCCCATCCGTTGGCCGCCTCGTTCAGTTCACCACCTCTCTGTCTCTTACTGTCCTATCTAGGTTTTTCTGTTAGTTCTTAGTAACATTGTTTTTTTTCTCTCCAGTATTTCCTCTTTTCTCTCGTCATCCATTTCTTTGTTATTTTTTGCCCTACTTCCGCCGACCGTATTCTTTTGATTCCTGTTGTACCCTAATAAACATTACGTGTTCTGCATCCTCGTCTCCAGACCACTCATTAAGCAGTATTTGACAGAATACTTCGCCTAAAAATATGGAGACGGCGGAACAACTTATCCAGCGCCTTATGAAGCAGATTGACGATCAGGGTAGGGCGATTCAGGCTCTCACCCAACAGGTCCGGAACCTCACCGTGGGGGCCACGGCGGCTCCGCAGGTGCCCACAGCCAGTACCGCACCTGTCAACACCCCCGTCACCGCACAACCCACCACGCTTATCCCCATCCCGGAACCTCCTCCATACTCCGGGGACCCCGAGAGCTGTGAGGAGTTTCTACTTAAATTCTCACTGTTCCTAGCCAGCAGACCGCTCACTCCAGAACGCAATGCCATCGCACTACTTATCTCTAGGCTCACTGGTGAGGCCTCCTCGTGGGCCACGGCCATCTGGCTCACCAATGGTCCCGAAGCCCAGGACTTGCAGCGATTCCTTAAGGCTTTCCGTAGTACGTTCCACCACCCTCGTCATGGCGTCTCGGCCGGGGACGAGCTCCGTCAGCTCACCCAAGGGAAAAGAAGTGTTGCTGAATACTCCCTCAGGTTCCGCACCTTAGCTGCCTCTAGTGGATGGAATGAGACAGCACTTATATCCCAGTTTAAGGCCGGTCTCATACCCAATCTCCAGAAAGAACTAGTTTATCGCTCCTTAAACATGAGCCTCGAGGAACTTATCGAGTTATCCATCCAGCTAGATCACCATGTTTTGTTAGCGACTCAGCACCCGTGTCCCAGTCAGAACCGTCAGCTCCCTAGCACCTCGAGCCACGTACCCATGGAGATGGGTCGTACTCGTCTGACTGAACGGCAGCGAAGAGAACGTCTGAGAAACCATCTTTGTCTCTACTGTGGAGAGGCTGGTCACCAACTCCCTGAGTGCCCGTCTAGGCCGGAGAGGTTAGCAGAAGCAGCAGGAGGAGCTCAGAGAACCAAGACGTCATCACAGAGCCCCAATCTTCATAAGGTGAGCACGTTTCATTCCATCCATAAGACCGAGTCTCGCCTCAATATCCAGTTGTCTCACAACTCCAATGTGTGTGTGTTAGCGGCTCTGATTGATTCCGGGTCGGAGGGTGACTTCATCGAGGACAGTCTGGTGCAGAGACTCCAGATACCAGCAATTCCTCTCCAAGCACCCCAACGTATTTCCGGAGTCAATGGTAAGATTGTGGGTAACATCACCCATCGCACCATCCCTATCTCCCTACGCATAGGGGCTCTCCACGAGGAGAAGAGGGCCCTGTACATCATGACCGGCACCATCTCGCCCATCATCCTGGGTCAACCTTGGTTACGAGACCACAACCCCACTATGGCTTGGGTTCCTCTGGACATCTTGGCGTGGTCACCACAATGTCTCAAGCGGTGTCTGACGTCGCCAACCAAGAACAGGTCTGTGGCGGCTACTAACTCCCCCTCGGAGATCCTTCCTGCTAACGTCCCTCCCAAGTATCAGGAATTAGCCACGGTATTCAGCAAGGGCCACGCCTGTCGTCTGCCACCTCACCGCGAGTACGACTGCGCCATTGACCTACTGCCAGGCTCCAAGATCCCTCGTGCTACGCCCTATCCTCTATCCGTCAAGGAGACAGGGATTATGGAGGAGTACATCAGCGAGGCTCTAGCGCAAGGGTTCATCCGTCCTTCCAAGTCCCCAGCTAGCTCCAGCTTCTTCTTTGTCCCCAAGAAGGATGGGACGCTCCGCCCTTGCATAGACTACCGAGAGCTTAACAAGATCTCCAAACGTTATACCTATCCCATTCCTCTCGTCCCGTCAGCACTGGAACAGCTACGGAAAGCCAAGATATTCACCAAGCTCGACCTTCGCAATGCCTATAACTTGGTGAGAATCAAGGAGGGCGACGAGTGGAAAACTGCTTTTAGTACCACAGCGGGACACTATGAATATCTGGTTATGCCTTTCGGGCTAACCAATGCTCCGTCTGTTTTCCAGTGTTTGGTGAATGATGTATTAAGAGAGTTCCTGGGTAAATGTGCTATTGTTTACCTCGACGACATCCTCATCTACTCACCGGACTCCAGTTCCCACCAAGTCAACACCAAGAGTATTCTGAAACGACTGCTGGAACAAGGACTATACGTTAAAGCGGAGAAGTGCGAATTTGACCAGAGGGAGATTGCCTTCCTAGGTTACATCATCAATGACCAAGGGATCCAGATGGACCCTACGAAGGTCAAAGCAGTGCTAGAGTGGAGGACTCCCAAGTCCATCAAGGAACTGCAAAGCTTCCTGGGGTTCGCCAACTTCTTCCGGCGCTTCATACGTTCATTCAGCCAGATCGCACTCCCTTTGATCAGCCTACTAAAAGGTAAACCCAAGAGGCTCTCCTGGTCCAAGGAGGCAGAGGCTGCATTCGAGAGGCTTAAGAGAGTGTTCACCACTGCCCCGGTGCTCGCTCACCCGGATCCCGAGTCTCCGTTCATTGTCGAGATCGACGCATCCTCCCGGGGTCTAGGAGGCATCCTCTCCCAACGCCAAGGCGAACCTCCTAGACTGCACCCCATCGCTTATTTCTCCCGTAAACTCACGCCTGCCGAACAAAACTATCATGTGGGAGACCGGGAGCTACTAGCTATCAAACTTGCTTTCGAGGAGTGGCGCCACTGGCTTATGGGTGCTAATTTCCCAGTCCAAGTCATCACGGACCACAAAAACCTAGAATATCTTAAGTGTGCTCGTCGACTTAATGCCCGGCAAGCCCGGTGGTCCCTGTTCTTCAACAGATTTGACTTCACGGTGACGTATCGGCCGGGCAAGGACAACGCTAAAGCCGACATTCTATCACGAAGGTATGACAATCAGGAAAAGGCCGAAACTCCAGTCAAACCCATCCTGCCCTCACGAGCCTTTGTGCAGTCCATTTCCTGGGAGATGGACAAGGACATTCGGGAGGTCAACATCAAGGAACCACCGCCCGGTGAGATAAAACCTCCACCTAATAAGACCTATGTTCCCCCGCAATTCCGTCACCAACTCATCTCGTGGGCACACACGAACCCTAGTTCGGGTCATCCGGGGGCCGATCGGACGTTCGACAGGCTTAAACACAAATACTGGTGGCCTGCCATGCGGGCCGAAATAAGCAGAGACGTCGCCTCTTGCGCTACCTGCGCCGCCTCGAAGGTTCCTCGTCAGCTTCCCGCAGGCAAGCTTAAGCCCTTACCCGTCCCATATCGTCCCTGGAGTCACATAGCGATAGATTTCGTGACGGATCTCCCTGTATCTGAGGGCAATACCACGGTTCTCACGATCGTGGACCGTTTTTCCAAGGGGGTTAAATTCATTGCTCTGCCCGCACTGCCCTCAGCGTTCCAGACCGCGGAAACCCTTTTCCATGAGGTTTTTCGTCACTATGGCCTCCCAGAAGACATTGTCTCTGATCGAGGGCCCCAATTCACCTCGGCCGTCTGGGAGGCTTTTGTGAAGAAATTGGGTGCATCCATCAGCCTGACGTCGGGATACCACCCCGAGAGTAATGGACAGTGCGAACGGGCCAACCAGGAGCTGTCTAAATTCCTACGATCCTACTGCCAGAGTAACCAACATGACTGGGCCACATTCCTCCCATGGGCTGAAATCGCCCAAAACTCCCTGAGGAGCTCCAGTACGGGGATAACCCCTTTTCAGTGTACCCTAGGTTCTCAACCCCCCTTCGCTCCATGGGACCCCACCCCTTCCAACGCCCCTGCTGTGGACGAGTGGTTCCGGAGAAGCGAAGACATCTGGGAGACTGTTCACCAGCGCATAACGGAGAGCAATGCCCGGACGAAACGCTTCGCTGACCGCAGAAGGAGTGAGGGTCCCACGTACCAGGTGGGAGACAAGGTATGGCTATCCACGAAGGACATCCGTACCCCCGGCTCCAGAAAACTTACGGCCAGATACATCGGGCCGTTCTCTATAATCAAGAAGGTTTCCGACGTGACGGTTACCCTTCAGCTACCCCCCCGTCTTAAAATATCCCCCTCTTTCCACGTCTCCCTCCTTAAACCTTTCACCCCTGGGCCCCTTGACTCCCAACCCCACCAACATCTCGTTCAAGAACTTCCCCACGACCGTCCCATATACACCATCGACAGTATCCTAGACTCTAGAAGGACTGACACAGGACTAGAGTATCTAGTTGACTGGGAGGGTTACGGACCGGAAGAGAGATCTTGGACTAAGAGGACTGACATACTTGATAAAGCTCTGCTCGACCAGTTCCACTTGACGCATCCCCAATGCCCGGCTCCCCGACCCCGAGGCAGACCGCCTCGCTCCCGCAGAGGTAGACCTGCCCGTTCACTTCCCCTTAGGCCTAGGGGTCGCCCTCTCTCCCAGTCGGCTCCTGACGTACGTCGTCCTCCTTCCCCGCCGATTCCTGCCGAGCACCGTCCCCTGAGCAGAGCCACCCGCAGTTTTTTTTCCCGCTCCTGCCCTCCCCGAGATGGTCCTGCCAGGTCGTCTGTTGTGGTCCCCGGTGTTCCCCCCTTGACGACCTCTTCGGGGGGGGGCTATGTAAGAAATCCCGACGCTGACTCTCCCTCGGTGACGCGCTCTCTTAGCCCCGCCTTCTAATCTGCGCGCTTGCCATTCACAGGGTGCGGTTCATTAGTTCCGGGTTCTTTCTTTCTCTATTTAAGGTTTCCGTTTTCACTGTTCGAGTGCGAAGTATTTGATTTGCCGTCATACCGAGCGATACCTTTTCCAGTTACCTTTTCTCCTGCTATTTACTTCCGTGTTTATCTACGTCGGGTGAGTGTGTGCGTGTGTGCGTAGTGTGTTCAGTTTTACGTTAGTCTGTGTGTTTCCCAGCGTTCTCCTACACGCGCGCCCCTTCTCCTTTCCCTGTTCTCCTTAGCATTAAGTTAACCTGTGTTTAGGTGTGTGTGTGAACTGTCCTGGTCTCTGTATTGTTGCTCCAGTGTTTTGTTTGTTTAGATCCATAGGTTTCTCACTCCTTTTCCTCTTCCTCTATCGCTGTTTGTTTGGAGCATTGTTTGTACTCACAGGTGTTTTGTGTTTGGCCGGCTGGGGCTGAGTTAGGTCTCACCCTAGCCCGCTCCTCCGGCGCGTCCCTACCTGTGCTTGTGTAGTTCGTCCTGTTTTCTTTTTTCGTTTTCATTAACATTTCTCTCTTTCCTACTAACATCTTCTCTGTCGGTGAACTAACGCTCTCTCTATCTCCCCCTACTAACTCTCTTACTTTTTTCCTATCCCTCGCTCTCCCTGTACTTCTCTCTCACTCTACTTGCTCTCGGTCCCATCCGTTGGCCGCCTCGTTCAGTTCACCACCTCTCTGTCTCTTACTGTCCTATCTAGGTTTTTCTGTTAGTTCTTAGTAACATTGTTTTTTTTCTCTCCAGTATTTCCTCTTTTCTCTCGTCATCCATTTCTTTGTTATTTTTTGCCCTACTTCCGCCGACCGTATTCTTTTGATTCCTGTTGTACCCTAATAAACATTACGTGTTCTGCATCCTCGTCTCCAGACCACTCATTAAGCAGTATTTGACACCTACAGTCCTTCATTCTGAGGAACATAAATCAGGTGCTCTTCTTATAACTGTTCAGACTGTGATCATTGATTGGGATAATTCACAGCTCCGCCCACATCAAATTCCTTTGTCACAATAGAACTGATCATTTTCAAAAGTACCATACGAAAGACAGGTGATTAACAGTAACAGCCCATAGTGTAATACCTGCAAGTGTTTAGTCAAATTAGAACTATAGTAAATTTACAGTTTTAGTACACTGTAATGAAGTCTTTCATTTTAAGTTCTTAAATGTAAAGCTGCTAAGGTTGAAGAAGAACTTGGTCAGATTCCACATAACTCTACTGTGTAAAAAATCCAACATCAGTTTGCTTGTTGTTTTTGGTCTCTTGAAGGTAACTGAATGTTGCCCCAACTTATTTGCACTTACAGTAGACTTTAAGTAGGTACACTTCAGTTAGGGTAATGTTCAGAAATACATTGCAGGAATAAATTAAACATTAAAAAGTTGCAGGACACTAAACTGGATCTGCACAGATGACACTGCCCCAAACAAGAGCACTTATTAAAAATACAAAATAGTGCTCTTGTTTAAAGTAATCCCAGTCTGTTTTACTCTCTTAAATTAGAAAAAGATAGAACACTTGAATGTCTTCAGTTGCTTGAGTCACTTAAAACTACCCCAACAAATAGCACTTACAAAAATAACAGGAAGACATGTCAGAGCCATTGTTAGGGTCTCAATTGTGACATCACAGAAGATCATGTTCTTGAGTTCAGCCTGAATAGAACAAATGGAAATGTAATCATTACAAACCTGACTCAGCTCAAAACAACTTGCTCAGTCCTTCATTCTGAGGAACATAAATCAGGTGCTCTTCTTATAACTGTTCAGACTGTGATCGATGATTGGGATAATTCACAGCTCCGCCCACATCAAATTCCTTTGTCACAATAGAACTGATCATTTTCAAAAGTACCATACGAAAGACAGGTGATTAACAGTAACAGCCCATAGTGTAATACCTGCCAGTGTTTAGTCAAATTAGAACTATAGTAAATTTACAGTTTTAGTACACTGTAATAAAGTCTTTCATTTTAAGTTCCTAAATGTAAAGCTGCTAAGGTTGAAGAAGAACCTGGTCAGATTCCACATAACTCTACTGTGTAAAAAATCCAACATCAGTTTGCTTGTTGTTTTTGGTCTCTTGAAGGTAACTTTACTGAATGTTGCCCCAACTTATTTGCACTTACAGTAGACTTTAAGTAGGTACACTTCAGTTAGGGTAATGTTCAGAAATACATTGCAGGAATTAAATTAAACATTAAAAAGTTGCAGGACACTAAACTGGATCTGCACAGATGACACTGCCCCAAACAAGAGCACTTATTAAAAATACAAAATAGTGCAATTCACAGCTCCGCCCACATCAAATTCCTTTGTCACAATAGAACTGATCATTTTCAAAAGTACCATATGAAAGACAGGTGATTAACAGTAACAGCCCATAGTGTAATACCTGCCAGTGTTTAGTCAAATTAGAACTATAGTAAATTTACAGTTTTAGTACACTGTAATAAAGTCTTTCATTTTAAGTTCTTAAATGTAAAGCTGCTGAGGTTGAAGAAGAACTTGGTCACATTCCACATAACCACATAACTCTACTGTGTAAAAAATCCAACATCAGTTTGCTTGTTGTTTTTGGTCTCTTGAAGGTAACTTTACTGAATTTTGCCCCAACTTATTTGCACTTACAGTAGACTTTAAGTAGGTACACTTCATAAATACATTGCAGGAATTAAATTAAACATTAAAAAGTTGCAGGACACTAAACTGGATCTGCACAGATGAGACAGCCTCAAACAAGAGCACTTATTAAGAATAGAAAATAGTGCTCTTGTTTAAAGTAATCCCAGTCTGTTTTACTCTCTTAAATTAGAAAAAGATAGAACACTTGAATGTCTTCAGTTGCTTGAGTCACTTAAAACTACCCCAACAAATAGCACTTACAAAAATAACAGTAAGACATGTCAGAGCCATTGTTAGGGTCTCAATTGTGACATCACAGAAGATCATGTTCTTGAGTTCAGCTTGAATAGAACAAATGGAAATGTAATAATGACATACCTGACTCAGCTCAAAACATCTTGCTCAGTCCTACAGTCCTTCATTCTGAGGAACATAAATCAGGTGCTCTTCTTATAACTGTTCAGACTGTGATCATTGATTGGGATAATTCACAGCTCCGCCCACATCAAATTCCTTTGTCACAATAGAACTGATCATTTTCAAAAGTACCATACGAAAGACAGATGATTAACAGTAACAGCCCATAGTGTAATACCTGCAAGTGTTTAGTCAAATTAGAACTATAGTAAATTTACAGTTTTAGTACACTGTAATGAAGTCTTTCATTTTAAGTTCTTAAATGTAAAGCTGCTAAGGTTGAAGAAGAACTTGGTCAGATTCCACATAACTCTACTGTGTAAAAAATCCAACATCAGTTTGCTTGTTGTTTTTGGTCTCTTGAAGGTAACTGAATGTTGCCCCAACTTATTTGCACTTACAGTAGACTTTAAGTAGGTACACTTCAGTTAGGGTAATGTTCAGAAATACATTGCAGGAATAAATTAAACATTAAAAAGTTGCAGGACACTAAACTGGATCTGCACAGATGACACTGCCCCAAACAAGAGCACTTATTAAAAATACAAAATAGTGCTCTTGTTTAAAGTAATCCCAGTCTGTTTTACTCTCTTAAATTAGAAAAAGATAGAACACTTGAATGTCTTCAGTTGCTTGAGTCACTTAAAACTACCCCAACAAATAGCACTTACAAAAATAACAGGAAGACATGTCAGAGCCATTGTTAGGGTCTCAATTGTGACATCACAGAAGATCATGTTCTTGAGTTCAGCCTGAATAGAACAAATGGAAATGTAATCATTACAAACCTGACTCAGCTCAAAACAACTTGCTCAGTCCTTCATTCTGAGGAACATAAATCAGGTGCTCTTCTTATAACTGTTCAGACTGTGATCGATGATTGGGATAATTCACAGCTCCGCCCACATCAAATTCCTTTGTCACAATAGAACTGATCATTTTCAAAAGTACCATATGAAAGACAGGTGATTAACAGTAACAGCCCATAGTGTAATACCTGCCAGTGTTTAGTCAAATTAGAACTATAGTAAATTTACAGTTTTAGTACACTGTAATAAAGTCTTTCATTTTAAGTTCTTAAATGTAAAGCTGCTGAGGTTGAAGAAGAACTTGGTCACATTCCACATAACTCTACTGTGTAAAAAATCCAACATCAGTTTGCTTGTTGTTTTTGGTCTCTTGAAGGTAACTTTACTGAATTTTGCCCCAACTTATTTGCACTTACAGTAGACTTTAAGTAGGTACACTTCATAAATACATTGCAGGAATTAAATTAAACATTAAAAAGTTGCAGGACACTAAACTGGATCTGCACAGATGAGACAGCCTCAAACAAGAGCACTTATTAAGAATAGAAAATAGTGCTCTTGTTTAAAGTAATCCCAGTCTGTTTTACTCTCTTAAATTAGAAAAAGATAGAACACTTGAATGTCTTCAGTTGCTTGAGTCACTTAAAACTACCCCAACAAATAGCACTTACAAAAATAACAGTAAGACATGTCAGAGCCATTGTTAGGGTCTCAATTGTGACATCACAGAAGATCATGTTCTTGAGTTCAGCTTGAATAGAACAAATGGAAATGTAATAATGACATACCTGACTCAGCTCAAAACATCTTGCTCAGTCCTACAGTCCTTCATTCTGAGGAACATAAATCAGGTGCTCTTCTTATAACTGTTCAGACTGTGATCATTGATTGGGATAATTCACAGCTCCGCCCACATCAAATTCCTTTGTCACAATAGAACTGATCATTTTCAAAAGTACCATACGAAAGACAGGTGATTAACAGTAACAGCCCATAGTGTAATACCTGCAAGTGTTTAGTCAAATTAGAACTATAGTAAATTTACAGTTTTAGTACACTGTAATGAAGTCTTTCATTTTAAGTTCTTAAATGTAAAGCTGCTAAGGTTGAAGAAGAACTTGGTCAGATTCCACATAACTCTACTGTGTAAAAAATCCAACATCAGTTTGCTTGTTGTTTTTGGTCTCTTGAAGGTAACTGAATGTTGCCCCAACTTATTTGCACTTACAGTAGACTTTAAGTAGGTACACTTCAGTTAGGGTAATGTTCAGAAATACATTGCAGGAATAAATTAAACATTAAAAAGTTGCAGGACACTAAACTGGATCTGCACAGATGACACTGCCCCAAACAAGAGCACTTATTAAAAATACAAAATAGTGCTCTTGTTTAAAGTAATCCCAGTCTGTTTTACTCTCTTAAATTAGAAAAAGATAGAACACTTGAATGTCTTCAGTTGCTTGAGTCACTTAAAACTACCCCAACAAATAGCACTTACAAAAATAACAGGAAGACATGTCAGAGCCATTGTTAGGGTCTCAATTGTGACATCACAGAAGATCATGTTCTTGAGTTCAGCCTGAATAGAACAAATGGAAATGTAATCATTACAAACCTGACTCAGCTCAAAACAACTTGCTCAGTCCTTCATTCTGAGGAACATAAATCAGGTGCTCTTCTTATAACTGTTCAGACTGTGATCGATGATTGGGATAATTCACAGCTCCGCCCACATCAAATTCCTTTGTCACAATAGAACTGATCATTTTCAAAAGTACCATACGAAAGACAGGTGATTAACAGTAACAGCCCATAGTGTAATACCTGCCAGTGTTTAGTCAAATTAGAACTATAGTAAATTTACAGTTTTAGTACACTGTAATAAAGTCTTTCATTTTAAGTTCCTAAATGTAAAGCTGCTAAGGTTGAAGAAGAACCTGGTCAGATTCCACATAACTCTACTGTGTAAAAAATCCAACATCAGTTTGCTTGTTGTTTTTGGTCTCTTGAAGGTAACTTTACTGAATGTTGCCCCAACTTATTTGCACTTACAGTAGACTTTAAGTAGGTACACTTCAGTTAGGGTAATGTTCAGAAATACATTGCAGGAATTAAATTAAACATTAAAAAGTTGCAGGACACTAAACTGGATCTGCACAGATGACACTGCCCCAAACAAGAGCACTTATTAAAAATACAAAATAGTGCAATTCACAGCTCCGCCCACATCAAATTCCTTTGTCACAATAGAACTGATCATTTTCAAAAGTACCATATGAAAGACAGGTGATTAACAGTAACAGCCCATAGTGTAATACCTGCCAGTGTTTAGTCAAATTAGAACTATAGTAAATTTACAGTTTTAGTACACTGTAATAAAGTCTTTCATTTTAAGTTCTTAAATGTAAAGCTGCTGAGGTTGAAGAAGAACTTGGTCACATTCCACATAACCACATAACTCTACTGTGTAAAAAATCCAACATCAGTTTGCTTGTTGTTTTTGGTCTCTTGAAGGTAACTTTACTGAATTTTGCCCCAACTTATTTGCACTTACAGTAGACTTTAAGTAGGTACACTTCATAAATACATTGCAGGAATTAAATTAAACATTAAAAAGTTGCAGGACACTAAACTGGATCTGCACAGATGAGACAGCCTCAAACAAGAGCACTTATTAAGAATAGAAAATAGTGCTCTTGTTTAAAGTAATCCCAGTCTGTTTTACTCTCTTAAATTAGAAAAAGATAGAACACTTGAATGTCTTCAGTTGCTTGAGTCACTTAAAACTACCCCAACAAATAGCACTTACAAAAATAACAGTAAGACATGTCAGAGCCATTGTTAGGGTCTCAATTGTGACATCACAGAAGATCATGTTCTTGAGTTCAGCTTGAATAGAACAAATGGAAATGTAATAATGACATACCTGACTCAGCTCAAAACATCTTGCTCAGTCCTACAGTCCTTCATTCTGAGGAACATAAATCAGGTGCTCTTCTTATAACTGTTCAGACTGTGATCATTGATTGGGATAATTCACAGCTCCGCCCACATCAAATTCCTTTGTCACAATAGAACTGATCATTTTCAAAAGTACCATACGAAAGACAGATGATTAACAGTAACAGCCCATAGTGTAATACCTGCAAGTGTTTAGTCAAATTAGAACTATAGTAAATTTACAGTTTTAGTACACTGTAATGAAGTCTTTCATTTTAAGTTCTTAAATGTAAAGCTGCTAAGGTTGAAGAAGAACTTGGTCAGATTCCACATAACTCTACTGTGTAAAAAATCCAACATCAGTTTGCTTGTTGTTTTTGGTCTCTTGAAGGTAACTGAATGTTGCCCCAACTTATTTGCACTTACAGTAGACTTTAAGTAGGTACACTTCAGTTAGGGTAATGTTCAGAAATACATTGCAGGAATAAATTAAACATTAAAAAGTTGCAGGACACTAAACTGGATCTGCACAGATGACACTGCCCCAAACAAGAGCACTTATTAAAAATACAAAATAGTGCTCTTGTTTAAAGTAATCCCAGTCTGTTTTACTCTCTTAAATTAGAAAAAGATAGAACACTTGAATGTCTTCAGTTGCTTGAGTCACTTAAAACTACCCCAACAAATAGCACTTACAAAAATAACAGGAAGACATGTCAGAGCCATTGTTAGGGTCTCAATTGTGACATCACAGAAGATCATGTTCTTGAGTTCAGCCTGAATAGAACAAATGGAAATGTAATCATTACAAACCTGACTCAGCTCAAAACAACTTGCTCAGTCCTTCATTCTGAGGAACATAAATCAGGTGCTCTTCTTATAACTGTTCAGACTGTGATCGATGATTGGGATAATTCACAGCTCCGCCCACATCAAATTCCTTTGTCACAATAGAACTGATCATTTTCAAAAGTACCATATGAAAGACAGGTGATTAACAGTAACAGCCCATAGTGTAATACCTGCCAGTGTTTAGTCAAATTAGAACTATAGTAAATTTACAGTTTTAGTACACTGTAATAAAGTCTTTCATTTTAAGTTCTTAAATGTAAAGCTGCTGAGGTTGAAGAAGAACTTGGTCACATTCCACATAACTCTACTGTGTAAAAAATCCAACATCAGTTTGCTTGTTGTTTTTGGTCTCTTGAAGGTAACTTTACTGAATTTTGCCCCAACTTATTTGCACTTACAGTAGACTTTAAGTAGGTACACTTCATAAATACATTGCAGGAATTAAATTAAACATTAAAAAGTTGCAGGACACTAAACTGGATCTGCACAGATGAGACAGCCTCAAACAAGAGCACTTATTAAGAATAGAAAATAGTGCTCTTGTTTAAAGTAATCCCAGTCTGTTTTACTCTCTTAAATTAGAAAAAGATAGAACACTTGAATGTCTTCAGTTGCTTGAGTCACTTAAAACTACCCCAACAAATAGCACTTACAAAAATAACAGTAAGACATGTCAGAGCCATTGTTAGGGTCTCAATTGTGACATCACAGAAGATCATGTTCTTGAGTTCAGCTTGAATAGAACAAATGGAAATGTAATAATGACATACCTGACTCAGCTCAAAACATCTTGCTCAGTCCTACAGTCCTTCATTCTGAGGAACATAAATCAGGTGCTCTTCTTATAACTGTTCAGACTGTGATCATTGATTGGGATAATTCACAGCTCCGCCCACATCAAATTCCTTTGTCACAATAGAACTGATCATTTTCAAAAGTACCATACGAAAGACAGGTGATTAACAGTAACAGCCCATAGTGTAATACCTGCAAGTGTTTAGTCAAATTAGAACTATAGTAAATTTACAGTTTTAGTACACTGTAATGAAGTCTTTCATTTTAAGTTCTTAAATGTAAAGCTGCTAAGGTTGAAGAAGAACTTGGTCAGATTCCACATAACTCTACTGTGTAAAAAATCCAACATCAGTTTGCTTGTTGTTTTTGGTCTCTTGAAGGTAACTGAATGTTGCCCCAACTTATTTGCACTTACAGTAGACTTTAAGTAGGTACACTTCAGTTAGGGTAATGTTCAGAAATACATTGCAGGAATAAATTAAACATTAAAAAGTTGCAGGACACTAAACTGGATCTGCACAGATGACACTGCCCCAAACAAGAGCACTTATTAAAAATACAAAATAGTGCTCTTGTTTAAAGTAATCCCAGTCTGTTTTACTCTCTTAAATTAGAAAAAGATAGAACACTTGAATGTCTTCAGTTGCTTGAGTCACTTAAAACTACCCCAACAAATAGCACTTACAAAAATAACAGGAAGACATGTCAGAGCCATTGTTAGGGTCTCAATTGTGACATCACAGAAGATCATGTTCTTGAGTTCAGCCTGAATAGAACAAATGGAAATGTAATCATTACAAACCTGACTCAGCTCAAAACAACTTGCTCAGTCCTTCATTCTGAGGAACATAAATCAGGTGCTCTTCTTATAACTGTTCAGACTGTGATCGATGATTGGGATAATTCACAGCTCCGCCCACATCAAATTCCTTTGTCACAATAGAACTGATCATTTTCAAAAGTACCATACGAAAGACAGGTGATTAACAGTAACAGCCCATAGTGTAATACCTGCCAGTGTTTAGTCAAATTAGAACTATAGTAAATTTACAGTTTTAGTACACTGTAATAAAGTCTTTCATTTTAAGTTCCTAAATGTAAAGCTGCTAAGGTTGAAGAAGAACCTGGTCAGATTCCACATAACTCTACTGTGTAAAAAATCCAACATCAGTTTGCTTGTTGTTTTTGGTCTCTTGAAGGTAACTTTACTGAATGTTGCCCCAACTTATTTGCACTTACAGTAGACTTTAAGTAGGTACACTTCAGTTAGGGTAATGTTCAGAAATACATTGCAGGAATTAAATTAAACATTAAAAAGTTGCAGGACACTAAACTGGATCTGCACAGATGACACTGCCCCAAACAAGAGCACTTATTAAAAATACAAAATAGTGCAATTCACAGCTCCGCCCACATCAAATTCCTTTGTCACAATAGAACTGATCATTTTCAAAAGTACCATATGAAAGACAGGTGATTAACAGTAACAGCCCATAGTGTAATACCTGCCAGTGTTTAGTCAAATTAGAACTATAGTAAATTTACAGTTTTAGTACACTGTAATAAAGTCTTTCATTTTAAGTTCTTAAATGTAAAGCTGCTGAGGTTGAAGAAGAACTTGGTCACATTCCACATAACTCTACTGTGTAAAAAATCCAACATCAGTTTGCTTGTTGTTTTTGGTCTCTTGAAGGTAACTTTACTGAATTTTGCCCCAACTTATTTGCACTTACAGTAGACTTTAAGTAGGTACACTTCATAAATACATTGCAGGAATTAAATTAAACATTAAAAAGTTGCAGGACACTAAACTGGATCTGCACAGATGAGACAGCCTCAAACAAGAGCACTTATTAAGAATAGAAAATAGTGCTCTTGTTTAAAGTAATCCCAGTCTGTTTTACTCTCTTAAATTAGAAAAAGATAGAACACTTGAATGTCTTCAGTTGCTTGAGTCACTTAAAACTACCCCAACAAATAGCACTTACAAAAATAACAGTAAGACATGTCAGAGCCATTGTTAGGGTCTCAATTGTGACATCACAGAAGATCATGTTCTTGAGTTCAGCTTGAATAGAACAAATGGAAATGTAATAATGACATACCTGACTCAGCTCAAAACATCTTGCTCAGTCCTACAGTCCTTCATTCTGAGGAACATAAATCAGGTGCTCTTCTTATAACTGTTCAGACTGTGATCGATGATTGGGATAATTCACAGCTCCGCCCACATCAAATTCCTTTGTCACAATAGAACTGATCATTTTCAAAAGTACCATACGAAAGACAGGTGATTAACAGTAACAGCCCATAGTGTAATACCTGCCAGTGTTTAGTCAAATTAGAACTATAGTAAATGTACAGTTTTAGTACACTGTAATAAAGTCTTTCATTTTAAGTTCTTAAATGTAAAGCTGCTGAGGTTGAAGAAGAACTTGGTCACATTCCACATAACTCTACTGTGTAAAAAATCCAACATCAGTTTGCTTGTTGTTTTTGGTCTCTTGAAGGTAACTTTACTGAATTTTGCCCCAACTTATTTGCACTTACAGTAGACTTTAAGTAGGTACACTTCATAAATACATTGCAGGAATTAAATTAAACATTAAAAAGTTGCAGGACACTAAACTGGATCTGCACAGATGAGACAGCCTCAAACAAGAGCACTTATTAAGAATAGAAAATAGTGCTCTTGTTTAAAGTAATCCCAGTCTGTTTTACTCTCTTAAATTAGAAAAAGATAGAACACTTGAATGTCTTCAGTTGCTTGAGTCACTTAAAACTACCCCAACAAATAGCACTTACAAAAATAACAGTAAGACATGTCAGAGCCATTGTTAGGGTCTCAATTGTGACATCACAGAAGATCATGTTCTTGAGTTCAGCTTGAATAGAACAAATGGAAATGTAATAATGACATACCTGACTCAGCTCAAAACATCTTGCTCAGTCCTACAGTCCTTCATTCTGAGGAACATAAATCAGGTGCTCTTCTTATAACTGTTCAGACTGTGATCATTGATTGGGATAATTCACAGCTCCGCCCACATCAAATTCCTTTGTCACAATAGAACTGATCATTTTCAAAAGTACCATACGAAAGACAGGTGATTAACAGTAACAGCCCATAGTGTAATACCTGCAAGTGTTTAGTCAAATTAGAACTATAGTAAATTTACAGTTTTAGTACACTGTAATGAAGTCTTTCATTTTAAGTTCTTAAATGTAAAGCTGCTAAGGTTGAAGAAGAACTTGGTCAGATTCCACATAACTCTACTGTGTAAAAAATCCAACATCAGTTTGCTTGTTGTTTTTGGTCTCTTGAAGGTAACTGAATGTTGCCCCAACTTATTTGCACTTACAGTAGACTTTAAGTAGGTACACTTCAGTTAGGGTAATGTTCAGAAATACATTGCAGGAATAAATTAAACATTAAAAAGTTGCAGGACACTAAACTGGATCTGCACAGATGACACTGCCCCAAACAAGAGCACTTATTAAAAATACAAAATAGTGCTCTTGTTTAAAGTAATCCCAGTCTGTTTTACTCTCTTAAATTAGAAAAAGATAGAACACTTGAATGTCTTCAGTTGCTTGAGTCACTTAAAACTACCCCAACAAATAGCACTTACAAAAATAACAGGAAGACATGTCAGAGCCATTGTTAGGGTCTCAATTGTGACATCACAGAAGATCATGTTCTTGAGTTCAGCCTGAATAGAACAAATGGAAATGTAATCATTACAAACCTGACTCAGCTCAAAACAACTTGCTCAGTCCTTCATTCTGAGGAACATAAATCAGGTGCTCTTCTTATAACTGTTCAGACTGTGATCGATGATTGGGATAATTCACAGCTCCGCCCACATCAAATTCCTTTGTCACAATAGAACTGATCATTTTCAAAAGTACCATACGAAAGACAGGTGATTAACAGTAACAGCCCATAGTATAATACCTGCCAGTGTTTAGTCAAATTAGAACTATAGTAAATTTACAGTTTTAGTACACTGTAATAAAGTATTTCATTTTAAGTTCCTAAATGTAAAGCTGCTAAGGTTGAAGAAGAACCTGGTCAGATTCCACATAACTCTACTGTGTAAAAAATCCAACATCAGTTTGCTTGTTGTTTTTGGTCTCTTGAAGGTAACTTTACTGAATGTTGCCCCAACTTATTTGCACTTACAGTAGACTTTAAGTAGGTACACTTCAGTTAGGGTAATGTTCAGAAATACATTGCAGGAATTAAATTAACCCTTTAAAGCCGGCCCATTCAAATTTCGAAACAATAATTTTGATGGCTTAAAGTCTTATATCTCCGCTGTCCAATCACTGATTGTAAATCTGAAAACTGCCCCAGGTAGCTGACAACCCAGGCTAAAAGGCAATGTCATTGGTCAAGCGGTTTGTGTTTGCATATTTAATGAGGAGGAGAAATTTTTTTTTTCATTCGCCCCGCCCTCACACGGACGCAGCTGAGACAGTCGACTGGATAACAACACAGAAAGAGAAATTCTGTCAGTGAAATAAGGTAAGTTCTATTTTAAAACTGTTTATTAGTGTTATTACTTTTCATTTCTACTCAGAAAACTTGGCTTTAATGGTAAAATTGTAATATTATTAGTGCTTTACACTTTAGAAAAGCTGAGGTGTTTTTGAGAGCTGCGTTCTAAGTTTAGTCAGTCAGCTGCACAACTCTCCTTTCTGAATGGATTGTAAGGTTTTTTATGTCCATCTAGATAGAAATAAATACGTGTGGAGAGTTTATCAGATACCTTTTTAGTCTCGTTTGTTTAGTAGTTTGTAAAGTATGCAGCAGTTTTACACAAATAAGGGAATAGTAATGAACTAAGCTAAACTACCGGAGCTGTGTGTTGCACTGCAGCCATGTGGTTTGAACAGGGTGCTCAACTAAGTCCAAAGTTAGATTTTATGCATGTAATCTTGAAATCAGTTATTGCTTACTTGTTTTACTTCAATACTGTCTAAAGTCTGCTTAGAAATCACCTTAGCTTTGCTCATAATAGCATTACATTTTGCATTACATGCATTTAGCATGACTGGCTAATGTAAGTTAGCTGAGGCAGAAAGCATAAAGGTGGATAACATGTCAGTCTGGGCAATTTATAACCTTTATTTCCATGGTATATTTTATCTGTGGTAATTTGAACTTATAACAGAGAAATATTATTTTATCTATAAAATATTTCTGTCAAATTTGCATCATTTTCTAAAAAATTGCTGCATTTATTTGAAAGAGACTAAAGTATGCTATGCTACCATATAGGTGCATATAGGTAGATCACATGTCAGTCTGGGCAATTTATAACTTTTTTTTTTACCATAATATATTTTTTTCTGAGGTAATTCTTACTTGTATCAGTGAAATATAGTTTTATCTATAAAATATTTCTGTCAGATTTGCATAATTTTCTAATGTATTGCAAGAGATATTTGAAAGGGACTAAAATATGGTATCAAACTTGTTTTGAAAGCTTTTTTTGAAAGCATACAGGTGCATAACATTTCAGTCTGTGACTATTTACAACATTTTTAAATATAACCATAGCATCAAGTTTTGTCTTGTAATTATTGCTCCTCTTAGATAATTATTGTTTTATGTGTAAACCATGTGCCAGATTTGAGAAACTTTTGTCATATGTATTGGTTCAGTGTACTTGAGTTTACTTCAAAACATGAGCCTGTGGACATTAGCTTCTCTGACAAAAACATATAGAGTATTTGTGATTGAATTCTACATATATGTAATTATTTTTAAAATAACATCACTGTCACCGCCTTTATTCAATGTAATCTCTTTTCTTTTATTATTCTGAGATGGATGGAGACAAGGCTCAATATGCATGCCTTATGGAGTCTCTGAAGAGGAGACGGCGGCTAGGCCCTGACGAGCTTAGGCTTATTGCTGAACATGACAGCGATGAAGATCATGAAGGCATGACCATTGAAGAAGAGGACTTCATGGACATGGAGCTCCTGGATGAAGGGGAAGAAGAGGACGAAGTGTGCATAGGGCTGTACGGTCAGCCACAAGTACCTTGCGTGAAATAGACTTCTTCAAGTTGTTTTTCACGTACACCATTGTTGCTGAGATTTGCCAGTTTACAAACTCTAAGGGGTGGGAGCTTGTACTGAATAGGCCGCCTTATGCGAACCATCATGGGGCATGGGAAGAAGTGACCCCAGATGAATTCTACAGGTTTCTGGGGCTCCTCATTTACATGGGTTTCACGTCCCTCCACAGCATTCACAGATATTGGGGAACCAGATCTCTTCAGGGTTCATGGGCCAAGTTATTCATGTCCCGTGACCGTTTCAAGGAATTAATGGCAGCCCTCCATGTTGTAGATCCTGCCACAGAAAATAATCTTGATCGTCTTAGGAAGTTGCGTTACCTGATGGACCACCTCAAAACCAAGTGTCAGCAGCTTTTCCAGGCTGATGAAAATCTAAGCATAGACGAGAGAATGGTAAAATCAAAAGGTCGATCAGGATTCAAGCAGTATATGAAGGGCAAACCTACTCACTGGGGTTTCAAATTGTGGGTCATTGCAACTTCAGATTCGGGATATACCTTAGACTTTGATGTATACACAGGCAGTCTTGATGGGCGCATAACTGATTTGGCTATAAAAGTGATCGAAGACCTTGTGCAGCCATTTAAAAATCAAGGTCACACAGTTTGGTTTGACAACTTCTATACATCACCAACTGTTATGGTCCGACTTAAGGAGTGGGGAATCAATGCTTGTGGGACATGTACGATTAATCGTAAGAAATTCCCAGTGGATTTCAAAGATGTCAAGAAATGGGAGTGGCAAGCTAACCGTGGTGATATGAGGTGGTGTAGAATTGACAGAAATGTCTTAGTTGTTCTGTGGAAGGACACGCGAGCAGTTACATGCCTCTCTAATTTCCACAATGCTAATGATTCATCAGAGGTTTCTAGGATGGTAAAGAATGGTGCCACGTGGGACAGAAAAGTAGTCCGTCAACCAGCTGTAGTAAAGGACTACAATAAACACATGGGAGGTGTTGACAGATCTGATCAAATGTTAAACACATACAGTCTGCTTCAGAAAACTCAAAAGTGGTGGAAAACACTTTTCTTCCATTTTGTGGACATAGCCGTCGTTAATAGTTTCATTTTGTTTCAGGACTGGCATCGTTCCAATCCAGCATCACGTTATGGGTTTAGTTTAGCAGGCTATAGCCAGATAAACTTTAGGGAAAATCTGTCGCGCCAGCTTGCAGACATTGCCGTTGATTCAATTTTGCCATCTCAGCCTTCAGTAGCTCCAAACACTTCCTCATCGTTTTACGTCACCCACATTCCTCAGATGGAGCAAGTATCAAGAAATTGCTGGCTTTGCTACAAAAAATTCAAAAAAGAAAATAAAACAAAGATTGCATGCATGGCTCCTGAGTGCCAAGGTAGAAGATTTTGTTTAGTTGGCAATCGAAACTGTTTTCAGTCTTGGCATTCTAGCGAAGGAGATGAGTTTCGCAGTTAGACCTACATAGGGCTTCTGTCTTCTACCGTCAGTCCCTCTCATCCTTCCTCAACCCCTGTGTTTGTGTATATGTTCTTTGTTTCTCTTTCTCTTCACAGGTCAAAGTTCAGTGTGCATTGTTCATTGGAAGGAGGTAATTTGAGGTAATTATCCATTGTGCATTGTCTGTTAAATATTTTGTAGTGAATTTTTGACAAAATGGTTTAGATGAGATTTGATATCCTGTGTAACACTTTGTCTCTGTGTGCTTTGGTGCTCCTGTGTGCCACGCCCCCCTCTCCATGAGCACACTCTGTCTCCTGCCACACCCTCTTCTACAATTTTTTTTTTTTTTTTTTTTTTTTTTATCTTTATTTTGACACATATTCTTACATCGTTCAACATAAACACTCATTACATACATTACATTACACAGTGGGCATTGCACAGAAATAATTCCAAACTCTTCCAGTAATACCAAAGTTCTTCTAGCTTTCTTGTTTTTGGAATATTTGATACTGTCAATGTAGTTAAGAAGGGCTATATTAACCCCATGGTGGTCTTTAGCCCGTGAACGGGCTTTGAATTTTTATGTTTGTGTTTCTCTGTATACTGTCACACCGTCAAAATATCATTGTTGGTAAACAAGGAACCTTCTGATAGCTTAAAATCTCTAGTTTTTAGCAACGTAAACATTGAGCTTATTTTGTTTATAAGTTCTTTTAAAAACACAAAAGAATTGTAGGTCTGAAAAATTTCTGCCAGAAATACAGCCTTTATATTTTGTAATATTATACTGCGGTACTTACTTTCATACCGACAACATTTATACCAAACAAGCCAGCACAACTTCACCATCACATTTCTGCTGTTTGTTTTACTTCAAATACATCAGCATCCAAAATATTACAGAAAAGTTTTACATCTGATAAAGCTCTGCCATCAATGCATGGCATGCAATGCATCAAGCACTCGGTAAACAACACCACCGCGACAAATGTATATCAAACAAAAGCATTAGAGCTAAACCAGCACATACCTGGATCTTCTATCTTCAAGCTGAGTCCAAATTTATGTTCATTAGTCCTTCCATTCCAGATAAAATCCACTTTTTGTAAATGTTTACAAACACCGGCGGCCATTTTGAATAGTTGCAAGCATGTTGTATAAGTTTATAAGTCAATAACACGCGAATATCAGATCGTATCATAATGAGAGAGCGCTCACAGTAATCACAAAACCTTCCTCTAACAGATAGCGCTCACTGTTTGGCTGTGAGATTGCGCAATACCTTTACAGCCAATGTAGAGACAGTATCCATCTCACCACCTAATACTTGTTTTTCATTGGAGAAATGCAAAAATATTAGCATATTTTGCTTTTGATTGGAGGACCAGCTTATATCCCGCCCCGCTTTTTGCATTTAGCCTCTCGGATTAGTCTAAACAGCTGTATTTCACCAGCCGTCACCATGGATACACATTACGCACGCTAAAACCTGGGCTTCTGAGTCAAGTAAGTGATTCATTCTTTCCTCTTAGGGCTGATAATACAGTGTGAATCTATTTAAACGACTCAGTTCGTGAAAAGTTCAACCGGCTGCATGTATTTTGTTACAAAAGTAGCGGTTTGTATATGTGTGTGTGCGCTGGGGGAAGGGAGCGCTTACTGGCTCACTGTGAGAGTTCATCACTCCAAAAAACACTCAAATGTTATAAATAATGACTTTATAAAGTATAAATAATGCATTTTACACATTTTATCTGCAGTATAATCTGTTTATTGTCAGTTAGAAAGCTATGGAATGCTTTGGAGAGCAGTAAAGTGTGATGCCACTCCAGGTGCAATAACTCAAAATCAGAATGAGTTAGAGGTCTAAAATTTGGGCCTGTGACAGAAAACCCTTTTGACTACAACTCTATATATGTTCTGTAGATGGTCTGCAGACCTGCAGTCCTACTTATACTCACTGAAACTTTGGCTTTAAAAAAAAATGTAAAAAGCGCCTACATTTTGGGGTGTTTTTGTCATCATTTGATCATTGTAACATAACATCATGGCATTTGGCTGTGTTTTTCTGATACTTTAAAGGGTTTTCTATAACACTGAAGTATAATTTTTGTGTTATCTTATAAACTTTCTGAATGAGAAGCCTTAGAAACTAGGTATGTCTTTCAGGCGGAAAATGCACAAAAATAGGCCGGACTAACAAGGACACTGAAACAGGGATTGAAACTACACCATTTAGCTTGATGTATATGATATTTACCAAGTATCAAAAACAAATCAATCACATATTTTCTATTTGTAGGGGTACCATCTCTGTAGAAATGTAATAACACAACTTGCATATCCAAAGACAAATTCATTTTAAGTTTTTCATTCAAAAACTGAACCATTTCATGCCAAAACATAGATACAATGGGACATTTAAAAAAAAAGATGCTCAATAGTTTCTCTGTCTTCATTACAGAAACAACAACAATAATCTATATCCAGTCTGAATATTTCCAAAGTAACCTTAGCAGGATAAATCTTATGTATTATCTTAAAAAAGACTTCTTTAGTTTTATTCGCAAAACAATATCATTTAAGTACACTCCAAGTATCTTCCAATATTAAGTCAGGAAACATTGAGATCCATAAAGATTTAGAAGGAGGAGTATAATAATAATTAAATAAGGATCGGACCATTTTATTGCTACATTTATCATTAATAATATCAATGTCACCCAGAAAGAAGTGTTTGTTTATTGTGTTTATGTCTATATAATGATTTGTGCTGTAGTTTTTAAATAAAGACAAACTCTTGTCAGATATTGATCCTAAAACCATTAAGTATTCTTTATCTGAAATTTGGCAGTTAAACTTGAGACGAAGCTCATTAATATTTAAAAAGTTATTATCTGTATTCAACAGCTGACAAACTAGTAGAATATTAGCTTGAAACCAGTTCTTAAAAAAGAAAGATTTATTCTGATGAGTGATGTACTTGTTATTCCAAATGAAAAAGTTGTGTGGAGAGAAGTTGTGTTTATTGTCACACCAAGCCTCTGTGTGCTCTGGTGCTTTGATGTGCCACGCCCCTCTCTCCATGAGCACACTAGGTCTCCTGCCACGCCCCAGCACATGATTGGTTCATTTGAACTAATTGGCTCCAGCTGCCCTGGATTTAAGAGGTGCACTGGAGCACAGGCACTGGGGACTGTTTTGTATCTGCTTTGTTGAATTTGGTTTGGCTTTACTTGGACTCTGTTTTGTACTCTGTTTGAAGGTTTGTTTCTAGCCTGTGTTACTAGCCATGTTCCTAGCTTATGTTACTAGCCATGTGCTTAGCTTGTGTTACTAGCCATGTGTTTAGCCTGTGTTACTAGCCATGTTCCTAGCTTATGTTACTAGCCATGTGCTTAGCTTGTGTTACTAGCCATGTGTTTAGCCTGTGTTACTAGCCATGTTCCTAGCTTATGTTACTAGCCATGTGCTTAGCTTGTGTTACTAGCCATGTGCTTAGCTTGTGTTACTAGCCATGCGCTTAGGTTATGTTACTATGTAAATAGCACTTGTCTTCATTAATAAATATATCCTTGCTTTAGTTCACATCTCTGCGTGTGTCCGCCCCTCTGTCTCGCCTAAGCCCCCCGCTCGTGACATTTATAGACCAAGCACCATGTTTGTAGCACTTGTTTGTGGAATCTAGATAGCATAATAGGTAATTTATTAATATCAAAGTTACATTTCAAAAGGAAAGTTGTTCAAATAAATAATGGGGGAATATATTCCACAGTGAAGAGCTAGTTTTAATAAAGTTTTTTAACCAGTTAATCTTAAAAGTGTTGTTTGAAGTGGAATAATGTAATACATTTAAACCACCTTGTTCATAAAGATTGGATATAATATCCTTCTTTAAATAATGGGGTTTGTTTTTCCAAACAAAATTAATAATTAATGTGTCCATGTTTTTGGTAACATTCTTTGGTACAAATAATGCCTTAGACAAATAAGCTGCTCTTGAAAGTCCTTCAGATTTAGATAACAAAACACGTCCATAGATAGACAAGTCTCTTTGCAGCTAAGAATTAAATTTCTTTTTAGTGAAATCAACAATGGGATCAAAGTTCACAGAGCTACGTAAAGATTCATCTTTACAAAGTTTTATACCAAGATATGTGACAGTCTCTTTTACTGGGATATTTTCTATTTCACTAGTGTTTTTTTTTAAAGGAAAAAGCTCACATTTATTAAGGTTTATTTTAAGACCAGAGACTCTAGAAAAAACATCCATAGCCTTAAGAGCTGTACTTCCATGCAATTTTTAAGAAATATTAGTGTCATCAGCTAATTGACAAATTTTCAGTTCCTTACCAAAAACATTTATACCTTGGAAAAAATTCATTTTCATGTGACAAGAAAGAGTTTGTGCAATCAGCAAAAATATATAAGGTGAAAGGGGGCAGCCTTGTGTAATGCCTCTTGAGAGACAAAATCTGGTTGTGGTCCCACTAGCTAGTTTAACAGAACTGTTACAATTAGCATAAAGAGTTGTTACAGCTTTTCTAAAAAAATCACCAAATTTAAAATATTCTAAAGTTTTAAAAATAAATTCATGTTCAAGTGTCAAAGGCTTTTAAAAAATTAATAAACAGAATCAGGCTTTCATCATTAATATTATATTTGTGCGCATGCGCGGAGCCGTGTATGCAGCCAGTTACAGTAGCTCCCGTTCGTGTTTACTTTTGTTCTTTTTAACTTTATTTATCTTTTTAATACAGTGTATCACAAAAGTGAGTACACCCCTCACATTTCTGCAGATATTTAAGTATATCTTTTCATGGGACAACACTGACAAAATGACACTTTGACACAATGAAAAGTAGTCTGTGTGCAGCTTATATAACAGTGTAAATTTATTCTTCCCTCAAAATAACTCAATATACAGCCATTAATGTCTAAACCACCGGCAACAAAAGTGAGTACACCCCTAAGAGACTACACCCCTAAATGTTCAAATTGAGCACTGCTTGCCATTTTCCCTCCAAAATGTCATGTGATTCGTTAGTGTTACTAGGTCTCAGGTGTGCATAGGGAGCAGGTGTGTTCAATTTAGTAGTACAGCTCTCACACTCTCTCATACTGGTCACTGAAAGTTCCAACATGGCACCTCATGGCAAAGAACTCTCTGAGGATCTTAAAAGACGAATTGTTGCGCTACATGAAGATGGCCAAGGCTACAAGAAGATTGCCAACACCCTGAAACTGAGCTGCAGCACAGTGGCCAAGATCATCCAGCGTTTTAAAAGAGCAGGGTCCACTCAGAACAGACCTCGCGTTGGTCGTCCAAAGAAGCTGAGTGCACGTGCTCAGCGTCACATCCAACTGCTGTCTTTGAAAGATAGGTGCAGGAGTGCAGTCAGCATTGCTGCAGAGATTGAAAAGGTGGGGGGGTCAGCCTGTCAGTGCTCAGACCATACGCCGCACACTACATCAAATTGGTCTGCATGGCTGTCACCCCAGAAGGAAGCCTCTTCTGAAGTCTCTACACAAGAAAGCCCGCAAACAGTTTGCTGAAGACATGTCAACAAAGGACATGGATTACTGGAACCATGTCCTATGGTCTGATGAGACCAAGATTAATTTGTTTGGTTCAGATGGTCTCAAGCATGTGTGGCGGCAATCAGGTGAGGAGTACAAAGATAAGTGTGTCATGCCTACAGTCAAGCATGGTGGTGGGAATGCCATGGTCTGGGGCTGCATGAGTGCAGCAGGTGTTGGGGAGTTACATTTCATTGAGGGACACATGAACTCCAATATGTACTGTGAAATACTGAAGCAGAGCATGATCCCCTCCCTCCGGAAACTGGGTCGCAGGGCAGTGTTCCAGCATGATAATGACCCCAAACACACCTCTAAGACGACCACTGCTTTATTGAAGAGGCTGAGGGTAAAGGTGATGGACTGGCCAAGCATGTCTCCAGACCTAAACCCAATAGAACATCTTTGGGGCATCCTCAAGCGGAAGGTGGAGGAGTGCAAAGTCTCGAATATCCGCCAGCTCCGTGATGTCGTCATGGAGGAGTGGAAAAGCATTCCAGTGGCAACCTGTGAAGCTCTGGTAAACTCCATGCTCAGGAGAGTTAAGGCAGTTCTGGGAAATAATGGTGGCCACACAAAATATTGACACTTCAGGAACTTTCACTAAGGGGTGTACTCACTTTTGTTGCCGGTGGTTTAGACATTAATGGCTGTATATTGAGTTATTTTGAGGGAAGAATAAAGTTACACTGTTATATAAGCTGCACACAGACTACTTTTCATTGTGTCAAAGTGTCATTTTGTCAGTGTTGTCCCATGAAAAGATATACTTAAATATCTGCAGAAATGTGAGGGGTGTACTCACTTTTGTGATACACTGTAGTTTATTTATATGATAAGGCAACTTAGTGAAGCTGTGCCCTCTCGAAACATGCTAGTAGAGAGAGTCTTGGTCTGTTTTTTCGCCGTTAAAATGCTTACCTCCTGGTCCGCCGCTGCGCAGCAACATGGACGCTTTGTTTACACCCGGGATCAGCTGATCGCGCTGAAACCGGCCGGCATGGCGACCAGACCAAATAACATCCCCGAAGAACTTTGGAGACGGACGCACAGGGGATGCAGAGGAGGAACGAAACAGCGCACGGGAAAAGCGAGGGCAAGAAGACGGAGGCTTATGGAGAAAAAAGGATATAAGCCGCGTCTCCCCTCTCTCATCATGGGCAACGTGAGATCGCTGGCTAATAAAATGGACGAGCTTACAGCGTTATCCAGGAGTCAGAAGGAGTACCGGGAGTGTAGTTTAATGTGCTTTTCGGAGACATGGCTGCACCAGGACATTTCTGATGACAACGTTTCAATCGAGGGCTTTCAGACTATTCGGGCTGACCGGGACTGCACTAAGAGCGGTAAGCGCAGGGGAGGAGGGCTCGCTGTGCTGGTTAATAATCGTTGGTGTAACCCTGGTCACATTACCATCAAGGAACATGCCTGTTGCCCGGACATTGAGCTGTTGGCTGTTGGACTCAGGCCATATTATCTACCGCGAGAGTTCTCACATGTTATTATCGTGGCTGCTTACATCCCCCCCTCTGCCAACCCGACGTTGGCGTGTGAAGTCATTCACTCAACCATAGCGCGTCTCCAAACTCAACACCCGACTGCATTCATCACGATATCAGGTGACTTCAACCATGTCACTATGGACAAGGTACTACCAAACTTCACTCAGTATGTGGACTGTCCTACCAGAGAAGAAAGAACACTGGACCTGCTGTATGCTAATGTTAAGGAGGCATACAGCTGTTCCCCTCTCCCCCCTCTGGGGGGCTCAGACCACAACTTGGTGAACCTCAGCCCCCAGTATGTGCCGCTGGTGAAGAGTCAGCCTGTGACTACGAGAACAGTGAAGAGATGGTCTGAGGGTACGTACGAGGCACTGCAGGACTGTTTCGAGGTTACGGACTGGCCGGCACTCTGTGAGCCGCACGGAGAGGACATCGACGGGCTCACAGAGTGCATCACTGACTACATTAACTTCTGTGTAGACTCCACTGTACCGACCAGAACTGTTAAATGTTACCCAAATAACAAGCCGTGGGTAACAAAGGACATTAAAGCTCTCCTTAACGATAAGAAGAGGGCCTTTAGAGCTGGAGACAGGGAGGAGGTGAGAACGATCCAGAAGGAACTGAAGACAACTATCAGGGAGGCTAAGAACACATATAGGAGGAAGCTGGAGGGGAAACTCCAGCAAAACAACATGAGGGAGGTCTGGAGTGGAACGAGGACCATCACCGGCTTCAGGTCCAGCAATAACAGAGGAGCAGAGGGCAGTGTGGACAGGGCCAATGAGCTGAATCTGTTCTTTAACAGATTTGACACTACAAGCTCTGTCCTCCCCTGTCCTGATTCTTCTGCTGCTGGTCTTCAGCAGTCCACTATACTCACCCTCCCTCCTCCTCCTCCTGCCCCCCTGCTGGGATGATCCACCTCACACCTCCACCACTCCCCCACCCATCACCTCTACAGTGAGCCTCACTGCTGACCAGGTGAGAAAACAACTAAAGAGACTCCACACAAACAAGGCTGCAGGACCTGATGGGGTCCCCCCCAGGGTGCTTAAAGCCTGTGCCACCCAGCTTTGTGGAGTACTGCAGTATGTTTTTAACATGAGCCTGAGTCTCCAGAGGGTCCCTGTGTTGTTGAAGACGTCCTGCATTGTTCCTGTTCCGAAGACGCCGCGATCTAGTGACATCAAGGATTACAGGCCAGTAGCACTGACGTCCCACATCATGAAGACCATGGAAAGGCTCATCCTGGATCAGCTCCGGCCCATAGTCCAGCCACTTCTGGACCCCCTCCAGTTTGCCTATCAGCCCCGTCTGGGAGTAGAGGACGCCATCATCTACCTGCTCAACCGAGTCTACGCCCACCTGGACAAGCCAGCCAGCACTGTGAGGGTCATGTTTTTTGACTTCTCCAGTGCATTCAACACCATTCGGCCTGCTCTTTTGGGTGACAAACTGACAGTGATGCAAGTAGACGCCCCCCTCGTGTCTTGGATTGTTGACTACCTAACTGGCAGACCACAGTATGTACGCCTGCAGCACTGTGTGTCGGATAGAGTGATCAGCAACACTGGAGCGCCGCAGGGAACGGTCCTCTCTCCCTTTCTCTTTACCATCTACACCATGGACTTCAGCTACTGCACAGAGAACTGTCATCTACAGAAGTTTTCTGATGACTCTGCAATAGTTGGATGTATCAGAAGGGATGATGAGGATGAGTACAGGGCAACGGTGAAGGACTTTGTTGCATGGTGTGAGCTGAACCACCTGCAGCTCAATGTGACAAAGACAAAGGAACTGGTGGTGGACCTGAGGAGGGTCAAGGCACCGGTGACCCCTGTGTCCATCAGGGGGGCTAGTGTGGACATTGTGGAGGACTATAAATATTTGGGAGTACACATTGACAATAAACTGGACTGGACTAAGAACACTGATGCCCTCTACAGGAAGGGCCAAAGTCGGCTCTATTTTTTGAGGCGCCTGAGGTCCTTCAACATCTGCCGGACTATGCTCAAGATCTTCTATGAGTCTGTGGTAGCGAGTGCTATCCTCTATGCTGTTGCATGCTGGGGAAGCAGGCTGAGGGTGGCAGATGCCAACAGACTCAACAAATTGATCCGCAAGGCCGGTGATGTTGTTGGTGTGGAGCTGGACTCCCTCACTGCAGTGTCGGAGAGGAGGATGCTGTCTAAGCTGCAGGTTATTATGAACAATGGCTCCCACCCACTTTATGACACGGTGATGAGACAAAGGAGCACATTCAGTGCAAGACTCATCATACCAAAATGCACCACAGAGCGCCACAGGAAGTCTTTTCTACCTGTGGCCATCAAACTCTATAATTCCTCCCTTAATGTGTGACATTATGGTTTATCTGTGTAATATTCAGTATTGATATGTGCAATATTCAGTTTTGATATGTGCAATATTCAGTTTTCATATGTGCAATATTCAGTTTTCATACGTGCAATATTCAGTATTAATATGTGCAATGTTCAGTTTTTTCATATGTGCAATATTCATTTTTCACATGGGCAATTATAATAACGTAAGCATTTTAATTATTTAATTGTGTGTATATAACTTTTTAACTTTAAAATTTTCTTCTTTTTTCTTTGTTTTAAGAGAGTAGAGTGTTTATTATTTTAACATAAATGGGTGCTACTGTAAAAAACTGCAATTTCCCTCTGGGATCAATAAAGTATTCTGATTCTGATTCTGATTCTGATTCTGATATATTCACTATAATCTATAAGGTTGTCACACTGCTAGCCTCTGTGTGCTCATATGTGCCACGCCCCCTTCTCTGTGAGCACACTCACTCCTGCCATGCCTCACTCCTGATTGGTCCCCCTGAGCAATCAGCCCCAGCTGTTCCTAATCAGGGAGCATTTAAAAGGAGAGCTGAGGAACAGGCTGGCAGGGGTTATTTTGGTTATTTTTGGTTTAGTTTGGTTTGGACTCTCTTGGACTTCTTTGGACTCTGGTTTGCTCTATGTTCCTAGCTTATGTTACTAGTCATGTTCCTAGCTTATGTTACTAGTCATGTTACTAGTCATGTTACTAGTCATGTTCCTAGCTTATGTTCCTAGTCATGTTCCTAGATTATGTTCCTAGTCATGTTCCTAGATTATGTTCCTAGTCATGTTCCTAGCTTATGTTCCTAGTCATGTTCCTAGCTTATGTTCCTAGTCATGTTCCTAGCTTATGTTACTAGTCATGTTCCTAGTCATGTTCCTAGCTTATGTTCCTAGTCCTGTTCCTAGTCCTGTTCCTAGCTTATGTTCCTAGTCATGTTCCTAGCTTATGTTCCTAGTCATGTTCCTAGCTTATGTTCCTAGTCATGTTCCTAGTCATGTTCCTAGCTTATGTTACTAGTCATGTTCCTAGCTTATGTTCCTAGCTTATGTTACTAGTCATGTTCCTAGCTTATGTTCCTAGCTTATGTTCCTAGCTTATGTTACTAGTCATGTTCCTAGCTTATGTTCCTAGTCATGTTCCTATCTTATGTTCCTAGTCATGTTCCTAGCTTATGTTACTAGTCATGTTCCTAGCTTATGTTACTAGTCATGTTCCTAGCTTGTGTTACTAGTCATGTTCCTAGCTTGTGTTACTAGTCATGTTCCTAGCTTGTGTTACTAGCCATGTTCCTAGCTTGTGTTACTAGCCATGTTCCTAGCTTGTGTTACTAGCCATGTTCCTAGCTTGTGTTACTAGCCATGTTCCTAGCTTGTGTTACTAGCCATGTTCCTAGCTTGTGTTACTAGCCATGTTCCTAGCTTGTGTTACTAGCCATGTTCCTAGCTTGTGTTACTAGCCATGTTCCTAGCTTATGTTACTAGCCATGTGCTTTGCCTGTGTTACTCGCCATGTTCCTAGCTTGTTACTAGCCATGTGCTTAGCCTGTGTTACTAGCCATGTTCCTAGCTTGTGTTACTAGCCATGTGCTTAGCTTGTGTTACTAGCCATGCGCTTAGGTTGTGTTACTAGCCATGCGCTTAGGTTGTGCTACTATGTTCCTAGCCCGTGTCTATTAATAAATATATTTAGTTTACATCTCTGCGTGTGTGTCCGCCCCTTTGTCTCGCCTCAAGCCCCCCCTCGTGACATAATAACCCCTCTATAAAAGGACACAGCGAGATGGTAGCTTCATGTCCACCAGGTTTCGAGCAACTGATTCACGACGTCCCTCCAGGTTTCGAGCAACTGATTCACGACGTCCCTCCATGGTTCGAGCAACTGATTCACGACGTCCCTCCAGGTTTCGAGCAACTGATTCACGACGTCCCTCCATGGTTCGAGCAGCTGATTCACGACGTCCCTCCAGGGTCCTCGCAGCTGAGTTATATTTCGCCAGTGTTTCCACAGTTGACTTTGGACGCTTCTCCAGGGTCCTCACCGTTGTTTCAAGGAGTTTCTCAAGGATTTTCGCAGCTGACTTCGGACGCCTCTCCAGGGTCCTCGCAGCTGAGTGACGTTTCTCCTGCTCCTGTTCCTGATTTGGTGCCTCCTGATGGCGCTCCTGTTCTCGAGTGGGTGTCCCCTGTGGGCACTTCGGTTCCTGAGTTGGAGCCCCCTGTTGGCGCTTCTGTTCCTGTGTTGGCGCCCCCCGATGGCGCTCCTGTTTCTGAGATGATCTTAGATGTCGCTCCTGTTCCTGAGTTGGTGTCCTCTGTGGGCACTTCTGTTCCTGAGTGGGCGTCCCTCGACGACGCTCCTGTTCCTGAGTTGGTGTCCTCTGTGGGCACTTCTGTTCCTGAGTTGGCGCCCCCTGTTGGCGCTTCTGTTTCCGTGTTGGAGTCCTCCGATGGCGCTCCTGTTCCTGAGATGACGCCCCCCGATGGCGCTCCTGTTTCTGAGACAGCGTTCCCCGACTGCGCCTCTGGATTTCTGTCGGCAGCCTGTGTCCCACCATTTTTATCACGCCTGCCTGAGGACATCTTTAATGACTTCAAATGTACCCTGCAGGGACCAGGATCTCCTTGTTTTTGTTTGTTAAGGCACTCCAGGTGTAGTGCCTTTGGGAGGGGCATCTGTCACACTGCTAGCCTCTGTGTGCTCATATGTGCCACGCCCCCCTTCTCTGTGAGCACACTCACTCCTGCCATGCCTCACTCCTGATTGGTCCCCCTGAGCAATCAGCCCCAGCTGTTCCTAATCAGGGAGCATTTAAAAGGAGAGCTGAGGAACAGGCTGGCAGGGGTTATTTTGGTTATTTTTGGTTTAGTTTGGTTTGGACTCTCTTGGACTTCTTTGGACTCTGGTTTGCTCTATGTTCCTAGCTTATGTAACTAGTCATGTTCCTAGCTTATGTTCCTAGTCATGTTCCTAGCTTATGTTCCTAGTCATGTTCCTAGCTTATGTTCCTAGCTTATGTTCCTAGCTTATGTTCCTAGTCATGTTCCTAGCTTATGTTCCTAGCTTATGTTCCCAGTCATGTTCCTAGCTTATGTTCCTAGTCATGTTCCTAGTCATGTTCCTAGCTTATGTTCCTAGTCATGTTCCTAGCTTATGTTCCTAGTCATGTTCCTAGCTTATGTTCCTAGCTTATGTTCCTAGCTTATGTTCCTAGTCATGTTCCTAGCTTATGTTCCTAGCTTATGTTCCCAGTCATGTTCCTAGCTTATGTTCCTAGTCATGTTCCTAGTCATGTTCCTAGCTTATGTTCCTAGTCATGTTCCTAGCTTATGTTACTAGTCATGTTCCTAGCTTATGTTACTAGTCATGTTCCTAGCTTATGTTCCTAGTCATGTTCCTAGCTTATGTTCCTAGTCATGTTCCTAGCTTATGTTACTAGTCATGTTCCTAGCTTATGTTCCTAGCTTATGTTCCTAGTCATGTTCCTAGCTTATGTTCCTAGCTTATGTTCCTAGCTTATGTTCCTAGCTTATGTTCCTAGCTTATGTTCCTAGTCATGTTCCTAGCTTATGTTCCTAGCTTATGTTACTAGTCATGTTCCTAGCTTATGTTACTAGTCATGTTCCTAGCTTATGTTACTAGTCATGTTCCTAGCTTATGTTACTAGTCATGTTCCTAGCTTGTGTTACTAGCCATGTTCCTCGCTTGTGTTACTAGCCATGTTCCTAGCTTGTGTTACTAGCCATGTTCCTAGCTTGTGTTACTAGCCATGTTCCTAGCTTATGTTACTAGCCATGTTCCTAGCTTATGTTACTAGCCATGTGCTTTGCCTGTGTTACTCGCCATGTTCCTAGCTTGTTACTAGCCATGTTCTTAGCCTGTGTTACTAGCCATGTTCCTAGCTTATGTTACTAGCCATGTGCTTAGCTTGTGTTACTAGCTATGCGCTTAGGTTGTGCTACTATGTTCCTAGCCCGTGTCTATTAATAAATATATTTAGTTTACATCTCTGCGTGTGTGTCCGCCCCTTTGTCTCGCCTCAAGCCCCCCCTCGTGACAAAGGTCAAGTATAAGACGAATGTTATTACATATGTGCCTTCCTTTTATGAAGCCTGACTGTAATTGATCTATAAGACTGTCCAAACCCAGTTTCAGCCTATTCGCAAAAATAAGTGAAAATATTTTGGCATCATTATTTAACAAAGTAATGGGTCTCCAATTTTCTAATATAAGTATATCTTTATTTGGTTTGGGTATTAAAGTAATTATGCCTTGTCTAAGTGATGTAGGCAAAATCCCCTTATCTATTGCTTCAACAAAGACAAAGAATAAATGGACTAATCATCTTGAAATTTCTTATAAAATTCACGAGAGTCCATCATTACCAGGGGACTTGTTATCTTTAAGTTTATTTATGTTATCAATAATCTCATTGAGACTAAGTTCCCTATCACATACATCTTTCAATTCATTAGTAACAGAACGTGTGTTATCTAAGTTTTTTAAGAATGAATCTAACAAAATTTTATCTGTGCCTTTACTAGAATATAGAAATTGATAGAAATTAGTAATATGATTTGAAATATTTTGAATATCACTTGTAACAACACCAATTATGCACAGTTTATCAATCAAAAGTTTGTCGGAGTTTCTTTTTTCTAGGCCATAAAAGTATTTTGTATTTTTTTCTCCTTTTTCAAACCCTTTGCGTCTTGATCTGATAAATGCACCCTTTGCTTTTTCCTTATAAATATGATCTAAATTTCCTTGTAATTTTACCATACGTTGAACTTCTTTTTCAGTTAAATTTGAATTATCACTAAGCGTAATAATTTCTTCAATAATAGTTTCCTCTTCTACTCGTTTTTCATTGGCAATCATTTTACTCATTTTAATAGCTAAACTTCATATTTCATTAATTCCCAATATATTCCAAATTGATTAGTTATACATGCTTGTCTATGATGTTTTTTGATGTCAGAAGTCTTGTGTTCAAAATCTTTATTAAGTAGTAGTGAGTTGTTTAACATCCAATAACCTCTACAATATCTAAAATTATCTGTCCTGTCAGCTGTATTAAATGATATATAAATAGATCGATGGTCTGTGAGAACTGCAGGTTCAATACTAACTTTTTCTACTTTATAGCACAGAACTTCTGAGATCAACCATAAATCAATTCTCCAAATATCTACAAGACCAAGATTAGTGCTCAACTTAAAGATCCCATTGCTGTTATCACTACTCCTTACTTTAGGAGGCCATCTGTCTAGGCTGTCATCTGAGACTATTAAAATCCCCACCAAGTATAATATTAGCATCTGAGTATTTGCTGGACAAGTGTATGATCCTTTCCTCCATTTTATCTAAAAGTTCTGAGTTTGAACGCAAATCATTTGTTCCATAAACATTAACCAAAATGTATTGTTTACCTATGTCATCTATCACAAGTAGTTGCCATCTACCTTTATCATCTTCACAGTGAACTACCTTACCCCTGTATTTCCCCTTAAGAATAGCAACCCCTGCTGATCTGTTTGTACCATTGCATAGCCACATTTAATTTCCCCATTGACTTTTCCAAAAATGTAAGTCTGAAGTAATACTGTGTTTCTTGTAGAAAATAAAAATCTGCCCTTCTTTGTTGCAAAAATAAAAAAACTGATTTTCTTTTGTTTATGTTGCGTAAGCCCCTGACATTAAGCGAAACCAGTGAAAAAGACAGAATGAACAGAACACTAGATTATTAGTAAGTGACTTTAGGAACCTTGTTCTGTGTGAACAAAAAAACTCCAGCACCCCTTCTCTTACTCTAGTTATTAAGGGTGTAAATAATAAGGAAATCAGATATACAACATACTTAAATGTATCTATGAATGCTGTGTGAATATATAATAACTCAAAATATAAAATTTAATCACACCCTGATGGTATTTCTTTGCATTATATTAAAATTCCATACCACTCTGGCTAAGCAAAATTTGTTTTCCTTCAACATATGCTCTTGCACCTCTGTAGTAGGCAACCTTTCCAGCTTTCCTAGCACGCTTGACCTCGGGCCATAAACACTGTCTTGCTGCTCTGTCTGCTGCTGTGAGATCTTCTTTAAACAATAGCTTTTTTGCCTTCAGGTACTCACTGCTCTTCGCTGTCTTCCAAAGCATGTCTCTTTCCGTTCGGGAGATGAATCGTATAATCACCGGTCTTGGCTTTGAACTGTTGCTGTCATATCTCCCGATGCGATGAACTACATCAACCATAGCAACGTGCAGCGAGGCCATCACAGAGCGACACACGTCTATAACAGTAGATTTCACATCTTCCTTCAGTTGGTCCTGCAGACCGTATAACCGCAGATTCCATCTCCTCCCATGACGCTCAGTCTCAGCTAACTTTTCTTCTAAATCAGCGATTTTTTGCTGATAGGAGGGTACATCTCTGCTTCAATTCATCAATTTCAATACGAATGCCACCCACCTCGTTGTGAATGCAGTCCACTTTCTCTCCCAAGGCTTCAATGCAGGCTGCATTCCTTGAGACTTTGGACTCAATTCTGTCAGACCTTTCGTTTATAAGATCATATAAGTCAGTCATTGAGAGCTCTTTTTTTTTCTTACTCTCAGGACTCTTTCTTTCGTGTTTTTGTTGTTTGTAGCCTCCTTAGCATACGAATGCATTTCTTGTTGAGAACGTTTTTCACCTTTACTAGCCATAGCAGCTCTTAAGTCCTTAGCCCAAAAGTTAACACAAGCTAGGTAGCTATCAAGAAATAGTCTGAGGTAAAAGTATTTTAAAAATTGATATAAAATCTCTTATTTGCAAATGTGGAAGTTCATCACGTCATAAGTCTGATTTTCAGTTTGTATACCACCTCAAAAAAGAACGTTAGAGGGGAATAGCTGGGGTATAAAATTCCTCTCACAGAAACACGTCTTCACCTGCCGCCATCTCGTGGCTCCCCCCCATTCTACTATTGGTTCACCTGGAATAATTAGCTACAGCTGCTCCCTATTTAAGAGAGGAACTTTTGAGCAAGTGTTGGGAACTATATTGACTTTGGCTTGGTTGGGTGCTGTATGGCTAAGGTCTCTGGTCTCTCCGTTCAGGTTAAGTCATGTTTATAGCTCATGTTAAGTCATGTTTCTAGCTCCAGTTAAGTCATGTTATAGCTCATGTAAAGTCTTGTTTATAGCTCATGTAAAGTCTTGTTTCTAGCTCACATTTAGTTATGTTTCTAGCTTTAGTTGACTAACCTTAGTTAGCTGTGTTTAGTTTTGTTTAACATTTGTTCTGGTTTTGTTTTTGTTATTAATAAATATCCTTGCTTTTGTCATCTCTGCGTGTGTGTCTGCCCCTTCTGTCTCGCCTTAGCCCCCGTTCGTGACCTCCTGTTGCCTCAAAACTGTTTACTGAATTGATGATTATCCTGAACAAATAATTGCTTTTTCTTGTATTGTTGAATTGGATTATTTGAGATTTTGTTTTATGGAGTGATGCATTGTTCATTGTTCTTCAATAGTGCTGAACTATATTGTATTGTTGTTTTGAAATTATTTATAGAATGAGAAGTGTATATAATTCTAATAGAAATCTTTAATGTTTTTGAACTATACACTGTTGTTAGAGTGCTTATTTTGTCAAATATATTTTATCTGCTGTCTTATTTCGAAAATATGGATGTTGACAATTTAGTAATAATTAAGAAAAAATTACACTTTCATTGGTTTATAGTGTATGCTGACATTGGTAAAAAGTGAAGTAAAAAAGGAGCTACACGAACATTCTAAATTGCTAAATGACACCTTCTGCTAAATTGATTATAACTTTTAAATAGAAGATGGTAGATTCAAAATTATTTTCTTGACAAATGGCTCACAAAATTGCAAACATTTTATATAATCTATATTTTTCTCTATATTGCACAGAAATGTGTTAAAAATGTAAGTATTTATGAATTAAATAAAAAATGAGAGATTTTTTTAGGTTGATTTTGAAGGTTTTTATAAACATTTATTATATTACACTTGAAAAACATTGAGTTTCATATAATTTTAAAGAACTGATTCTCCTGGTTATAATGGTGTGTATATGTAGTCTTTATTTTCCATAAAAGTACACTTTTATTGGTTTATAGTTTATGCTGACATTGGTAAAAAGTGAAGTAAAAAAGGAGCTACACGAACATTCTAAATTGCTAAATGACGCCTTCTGCTAAATTGATTATAACTTTTGAATAGAAGATGGTAGAATCAAAATTATTTTCTTGACAAATGGCTCACAAAATTGCAAACATTTCATAAACTCTATATTTTTCCCAAACCCAAAACACCACCCTATAGGGTGGCATAGGGCACGTGGGCGTCGTCAGGTCGGCAAAGAGTCGAGTTTGGAGCTGGGAAGTAAGTGATCACGAACCTGTCATTCAGATAACCAAAGCGACATCACGTAACCCTAAGTCTTCCCGAGCCAAACTGAGGTCTAATATTGGACCTCGGCCAACCCTAGATCACCAAGACGGTTTCCCAATGTGTCATTTCTCACGAGAGACTTAAAAAAGGTCTTGGACACACCAAAGCCGAAACACCACCCTATAGGGTGTCATAGGGCACGTGGGCGTCGTCAGGTCGGCAAAGAGTCGGGTTTGGAGCTGGGAAGGAAGTGATCACCAACATGTCATTCAGATAACCAAGTTGTCCTCACGTAACCCTAAGTCCCTCTGACAGGTCAGAGAAGGTCTCAGAGACACCAAACCCGAAACACCACCCTCTAGGGTGTCGTAGGGCACGTGGGCGTCGTGAGGTCGGCAAAGAGTCGAGGTCGGAGCTGGGAAGGGATGGTATTACCAAAGTGTCGTGAGATAACCAAAGTGTCACAACCCATGAACGTGGGTCGGGACGGTCACAGCATGGAGGAGACGAGCCATTCTTTCAATAGAAAAACAATCAAACGTTTATTGAACACACACAAACAACTAGGCACACTCTTAACATTCACAAGAGAAAACACAAGGTGAAAGGAACCGAACTTAGAAAAAAAAAAAACATGGTCCTAAAAAGTGGCACTGGGTTCCATTCCGATTTCTTCCTCTTCGATCTTTTCGCTGGACGAGAAAGAAGAGGGTGATCTCGGCAGCAGACGCACCGAGGGCCTGCGGAATCCTCCCAGAGCTCTCAGGGTGAACTGGCTCACCCTGACCGTGGGCACCACGTAGTCATGCTCCAGGGAGGGTTCACCTCCCAAGATTTGGTAACCCTAGCTCAACACAAAAGACAAAGGTTAGACAATGTCAGATGGCCATGTAGCATACGACGATTAAAATAAATAAATAAATAAATAAATAAATACAAAAAAAGAAAGAACACCCAGCGAGGTGATGTCTCACCGGTAGAGTGACAGGCCTGTCGGGCGTGCTCGGCACCACAGGTTCTTGCGATGTGGAGGACGAGGAGGATTCCACCAAGTGCTTTCACTTACGAGAGCGCTTCCCACCCTTGAACTCGTCCGAGGGGTCAGGTTCTTGGTCTGAGAGAACACAACAATGGACAGACGGATCAGAAAGAGTTAAATTTCGTGAAATCGTCGTCGTCCTAACACACGCGTTTCATGACACCTTAATGACTGACTGTACACTCACGTGGAGGAGGTTGCGGAAATTGAAACTCCCTCCGAAACCCATCCGCGTCCACTCTGTCTTGAAGTACGAGAGAACCTTCTCGCACCTGCCGCCAGAAGTGTTAAAAAAGAAGTACGGAGATTCCCCGCTGCTGAACTTATGTCGCACATCGAGCAGCCCCTTGAACCATTCCAGCTCGGACATGGTCAGGCTCAGCTGGGCGTGGCCGTACGTGGACGCAGACTTGTGCTTTTCCACCTACGTGATCACAGAGAAAGAGACAACAGTTTTAGCGGGCCCGACGACCCTGATCCCGCCTCCCCGTACCATGGACCGTTCGGAACCCGAGGGCGACGAAGAGACACACTCACGTCGATGGTCACGTGGTCGCCTTCCACCTGGGCGTCCTTGACCTCGTCCACTCTCAGGTTCTTTAATACTCCTGCACGATGACCGGACATGGATACAAAGTATCCGGTCATCATGCCAAAGACCTGGTGAAGGCTCTCCACAGAACCATTCTTCAGGGACTCTACGGAGAGACACAGTTTGACAGAGAAGACGTTAGATAGGGTTCTGCTTCCGTCTCGCACGACTTCGGAAACGATCGAGGGGACGACACTCACCGATCTTGGCAGGGAGGATCCGACGAACGTCCCGCCGGAAGCTCACTTGGTCCTCCTTGGACACGAGGCTTTCTGTGGGGCGAGATGAGCACGAGGTCATTGTGGGTACGGCCTCCGTGACTCGGTGAGCGTATCCTCAACTCACCACGTTAGATACTTACTGGAGGCGGCTTTGAGGACTGCCTGGCGATGACAGGTGACATTGCGCTGTAGATCTTTCAGCCGACTCGTCACCTCATTATTCAGCCTCAGGAAATCGAGTCCGGACAGTCTCGTGGTGTGGCGTGGCACGTACGTCAGATGGCCGAAGAACTTCTTCAGACTCATGAGATTGCAACGTGTTGTGGTCAGCTTCAACTTTTGTTCGATCAAAGCCTTGACCCAACTGAAAAACGAATGTGTGAAAGCACCATTCACACACACACACACACACATTAGCGATGACCGACAGTCGTGCACGGCGATAGACCAAAACGATGATATGTGAGTCTACGACTCACTCTCTGATGCAAGAATGCGTCTTTAGAAATCCAAAGTTCCCCTTCAAGAGGCGCTCTTCGCCTGCAAATATCAAAAAACGCCGGATGTGGGTAACCGAGCCTTTGGAGTTTTCCAGCTTCTTCTTTGAAGGGTTGGTGCCAGCACAAAACCTCAAAAAGTCCTGGAGGACCTTCTCTGTGAAGACAATCAGAATTAAGAATTAAAACGATGCCTCGCATGTCCTGGAAAATGTAATTGTGCGTGACAGGCCGTAAAAGGGACTCACCGTATACAGGAGAGTCCTTACCAAGGAAGGTGTCCCTTCATGAAAACTTTTTCCGCGTGCTTTTCTTGGGGCTGAGGGACAGGATCCTCTAGAGGCGGCCAAGCTCAAAGACAGTTTCCAGCAACCTCTTCGCCATGGCCACGCAGGCAGGGTTACTGCACTCAGCGCTGGTGCCCGGCTGTGCCTCGTCCACCCGCTCCCGGGAACTGACCTCGCAGGTGTGGAGTACGGCCTCCCGGAGTGACCGATATCTAAGGTGCTCACCATCGGCAGTACCGGGTGGCTGGCCCTCAGGTCCGCGAGCTTGCCCAAGACGTGGTTCACCTTCGCCTGGGTGGTGTAGTAATCTAGCTCGGACGGCTGAAGAACAGAGACAGAACGAAACAATGTGTTTGTGCTCGTCGTTGTCCTGTCGTTGTCCTGACAAAAAAGTTCATTGTTTAAAAGAAAAAAGAAAAATTTAAACATCACCTCCATGTCACCGTGCACAGTGGCGTTGTGACGGTCCAACCTTTTTACGCTCCTGGACGTACACCCGGGCACGCAACACTCAAATTTTCCAGTCATGCTATATGGAAAGAAAATATATGTGTATACATACATACACTTTTTTTTTTTTTTTTTCGCTTCTCACGATGCGTTCAAACACCTGCAAACTCCACCCGGGCCGCCCTATTCGGGGATTGAACCCAGGACCTTATCGCCGTGAGGTGACGGTGCTACCCGCTGAGCCGAGTGTTTGAAACATGATGTCGAAACCCTAACAGACGAACAAACAAACAAACAATATCATGTTGATTTTCAAGCCTAACACTGAAAGCTAATGGTTATGTACACCTACATGAGACGTGGAATCAGCCCGTGACAGAACGTACACCCGTTCTCCGTAGGCCGCATAAAACCGATTAATGTCCTCTTGGGCCGCATCCATCGCCTCGAGGGCACGGTTGACACCCTCCAGAAGATCAAGGAGGTTTCTTCCTCTGATACGGAGGGTGTACGTCTGCTGGCTGGGATCGGGTTTTTGGGTCTCCCGTGGGAACATCCTTACTTGTGTCTGTCTGTAGAAAAAAATAAGGTGCCACGTTATGATGTGCAATTCTCACGCTAGTAAATTATTCGGCCGTACGTGGACGCGGACTTGTGCTCTTCCACCTACGTGATCACAGAGAAAGAGACGACAGTTTTAGTGGGCCCGACGACCCCGATCCCGCCTCCCCGTACCACGGACCGCTCGGAACCCGAGGGCAACGAAGAGACACACTCACGTCGATGGTCACATGGTCGCCTTTCACCTGGGCGTCCTTGACCTCGTCCACTCTCAGGTTCTTCAATACTCCCGCACGATGACCGGACATGGACACAAAGTATCCAATCATCATGCCGAAGACCTGGTGAAGGCTCTCCACACACATTAGCGATGACCGACAGTCGTGCACGGCGATAGACCGAAACGATGATACGGTGACAAGCAGTGCCCATAAGCCTCCCTCACCTCAGTCTACACTCCTTCTGGAGCCTTCATGGGCCCTCTCCTGACTTGCGTCACTGGTAACTCAGTCCCATATTTCACCCCACTACGACGCGCCTGCATACTTATCATTTCGATGCATTTGTAATGACATTTCAAAGGAAATTTTAAAGGTCTGTATTACCGCAAACTTCTCGTTCGCAACGAGATGAAACTTGCGCAAGTGCTGGGATAAATTTGCATATTCCACCCCGCACATTGGGCAACGCTGATTTCTAGCAGGCATCTAAACATCACAACAAAACAATTACAAAACTATCGAAAAACGTTCAGAAACCAATAAAAAGCATTCGACTCACATTGAAAGATGAACAGTGACAGTGCTGCGAACTCCTCACTAGGTGAATTGATGCTGAAGTCAAGTAGAGGGGGTGGCTAAAAATAAATTGACGAGGTTGTGTAAGTTGAAGAACCAATCAGCTGAGCGTAAAGTCTCATGTGGCCATGGCTGTAAATGCGCTTTTGCGCTTCTTCTCTTTCGTTGTTAAACTTCACTTATAAACCACTAGGCCGAGTGCAACGGTGTTTATTTATTTTTTGGATGTGAAACAATGTACAACAGGGCATCCCTACCTGTCGTTTTTCACAACACGTCAAATACGGTCTGCGCTGAACGAAACCTGAAACCCCCAAACCCTACAGGCTCGCATAAAAAGCAAGAGAAGGCAAGAAGGTCCTGAGTTCGAGCCCCAGGTGGGGCGGTCCGGGTCCTTTCTGTGTGGAGTTTGCATGTTCTCCCCGTGTCTGCGTGGGTTTACTCCAGGTTCTCTGGTTTCCTCCCACAGTCCAAAAACATGTAAGTGAGGTTAATTGGATACTAAATTGTCCATGACTGTGTTTGATATAAACTTGTAAACTGATGAATCTTGTGTAATGAGTAACTACCGTTTCCTGTCATGAATGTAACCAAAGTGTAAAACATGACGTTCAAATCCTAATAAACAAACAAACAAACTGCGCCGCCCAGGCCCCCTGCTGGTGGCCGGCAGTATGGACTGACCTCTTACACACAGTGCTGTCAGCAAAAGGTGCAAAAGCCAACATCTGTCATGGTATCAGTGCTCACATCAGTGCTCACAGCATGGGTGACACATATAAAAGCATTATTGGGAAACCAACAATTAATCGCTCTTTTCTACATTTCAAACACGATCAGCTTTTAGATATCCAACAATAATGATCAGTTCCTTTTCTCTAAATGTTCACTTTCTCTTTTCTGCATTTAAAACATCAGCACAGCAACAACAGTAATAGATAACTAAAATAATATCTGTTACTGTAGTAAAACGACTCCTGTTATACTGGAGAAAAATGATCTTCAATAAGGACACATAACATGGGTGTAATGCTTAATTTACAAATGTGTGTGTGTGTGTGCAAATGAATGACATTATATGGGATATAAGTTATAAAAACTAGTGAGGGTGTGTGGGTGTGTGATTGTGTAGGACTTCTGATATAAAGATTATTGCATGCACATGTGATGAAGCTGGTCAGGGTGTGAGAGTCTCCATCATTCAGTACAAAGCAGTATAAAAGACCTCTCTAACTTTAGATGGAATTTTGCATTAAAAACGTAATGTAAATAAACAGAGGGTGGCAGCATCCATCTACATTTTACTATAATCTGACCCAGCTGCAGATTTGAAGAGGAAGTCGAAAGACAGTAAAGAGTTCAAACTTACATAACTGCAAGATGAACAATGTAACACTGTAATACAGTCATGACACTGCTTACACATCTCTGTGTTCTTCACATTATTTTAGGTAAGACATCATGAGCTCTTGTTCAATATTTGTATTTATGTTTATATTTAACATCAGCTAAATACACACTAATATTTTACATTAATTTTACATTTATATCTGATAGAAATAAAGAAAAGAAAGAAATCTGATTTATCTTTTTCCTTTTATACAGGTTATAATTCTGCAGCAAACATTGTCACTTTCTATAACTGAAAATGTCCTGGAGAAAACTTCTGTTACTTTATCCTGTAATTACAGTGATGGTGGTGCTGATGATGGACTGCTGTGGTATCGTCAGTACTCAACATCCAGACGAGATTTCCTCATTTTGATTACTGAGAGTAATATTGAAAGAAAAGCTGATCCTCCAGTTCCAGGAATATCTGTAAAGATAAATGAAGATAAAAATCGAGTGGATCTGAAGATCTCCTCTGCTGCAGTATCAGATTCTGCTCTCTACTACTGTGCTCTGCAGCCCACAGTGACAGGAAATCATTCTATACTGTACAAAAACCAAACACCTAAATGAAACTTTGTCATTTTATAAAGGGTTTTTTTTATTTCCTTTTTTAATTCAATACATACTTTCACAAACCCAACATTACTTTACACGAAAGAATCCAATCAAGAAATACCACCAGTAATTCAGTAAACTGTAACCTGAAACAAGAGAGGTTATGAGCTGGGCTTTGAAGGTAGTAAGTCAAGTACAGGAGCAAATAGATGAAGGTAAGTTCCAAAAATGTAGCCAGCTAGAACACACACAGTCCAAAGGTAAGGATTTCACAGATATGAAGAACTGTAGGTGTATCATTTGCAGTCACAACTCATTTTGCTCAGTACTTTTGATGTAGTAAAATAATCTCCCATGTCCACTATTAAACCCTTGCAGCTCATTCAAAATGCAGCTGCCCGTCTGGTTTTTAACCAGCCCAAACACTGCCACATCACCCCACTGCTGCGTTCTCTTCACTGGCTACCTGTAGCTGCACGCATTCAGTTTAAAACACTGATGCTCGCCTACAAAGCCAAAAATGGACCAGTCCCAAGCTAACTTCGTGGTCTAATCAAACCCCACTCTGTACCACGCAACCTCCGAGCCACTAGTCTCGCTCGACTTGAAGCCAAGCATCAAGGCTCTTTTCTGTTCTAGCACCCAAGTGGTGGAACAAACTTCCTCTGTCTGTCCGAACATCTGAGTCTCTTGCTGTCTTTAAAAAATGATTAAAAACCTTCATCACATTTTTACTAAGCACTTAAGCTAACGTTTTTACTAATTTTTTTTTCCATTTCCAAAAAAAAAAAAAAAAAAAAAAAAACACTTTGGTTCTAACAGGTTTCAGCAGATTTGTGTTCTTTGACTGTTGTTTACTTAAACTTGAGAAATGAAATGTTTACTATTGAAGCACCTCTGTAAGTCGCTCTGGATAAGAGCGTCTACTAAATGCAGAAAGTGAAGATGTAAATCTGTTGTGTTGTCAGTCTGTTATTTCACCTTTTCCCCTCACATTCATAAACAAATTCACTTCTTACGGCCTAACCCTAGACTGGGTCGAAATAATATGTAAAGGGATGTCAGACATGCCAACTGTACAAGAATCCAAATACCAAACCAGCTGGGTTATTACAACAAACTGAAGTCAAGCAGACTGGAGAAATAATCGGAGTGGATTTCATGGGGCCCCTTACTACTTTTCTAAATGGGTGGAATTGTTCTCTTTAAGAGATGCCAAGATACCACGGGTATGCCACATACTTCGTGAGGACATTTTTACACACTGGGGTGTCCCTACTTACATCGTTTCAGATCGTGGACCACAGTGGACAAGTGACATGATGGCCAAGTTGTGCGAGACCTGGGGGGTGACCCAGAAATTAACTACGGCTTGCCATCCCCAGACTAACCTCACAGAGAGGGTGAATCACACCTTAAAGGCTATGATTGCCTCCTTTGTGGGTAAGAATCACCAAGACTGGGACCGCTGGTTACCCGAATTTCATCAATACAGCTGTTCACGAATCTACTGGGGTATCGCCTGCAATGTCCGCTTTGGGACGGTCTATTAAGGGCTCGCTTGAATGCCGTATACATCGTGCACCTACACAGTTGGGTCCCAACAATTACAGAGTGAGCTGGGGTACAGATAAAGAGAAGGTAGGCAATGTCAATGTTGTAGACCTTAAACCATATTATGGTCCTCCCTTGCCGCTGGCGGGGGGTGGGGGGGGGGGGGTGGGGGGCTTGGTCTTTAACAAAGTTACAAGTGCTCGAGTGCTAACTAGAACTAAAAAATTTGACCATATTACTCCTGTTCTATCATCTCTACACTGGCTGCCAGTTAAATTTCGCATTGATTACAAAATACTTTTACTAACTTATAAAGCGCTACATGGTCTGGCTCCACAGTATCTGAGTGAACTTATTAATCACTACAGCCCAGCGCGTCCACTTCGTTCACAAGATGCAGGGTTACTTATAGTTCCTAAAATTAAAAAGATCACGGCTGGTGGAAGAGCATTTTCTTACAAAGCTCCACAACTCTGGAATAATCTTCCTGCCTCTATTCGGGATTCGGACACAGTCTCAATGTTTAAGTCTAGACTGAAAACATATTTATTTTCTCAAGCTTTTGATTAGTATAGACAAAGGCCCAGAGCTTGGGGGTTCTTGGTCATAGAAACTTGTGGTGATCAGGGATGTTGGGTTGCTGTCGTTCTGCCTCTCTTGTCCGATCACTCAGGTTTGATGACGGTGGGGAGATGGGCGCTGATGTCCTGTGAAAGCCTTCATGACCTTGTTACCTGCTTGCTCTCCCTTTTAGTTATGCTGTATTAATTAGGGCTGCCGGAGTCTAAAACTCTCTGTAAAACTGTTTGTCAACTAGCATTGTACATTATTAACTACATTCTCTGTTGTTTTACCCCGAGGGAATTCTGATGGAAACCTGTTTACCCGCCGAGGTTAAGGACTAAAGTCGAGACTGCCGGAACAACGATGCTGCTCCTGTCAGATGTGACGGGTCTGGAGTAATTGCAACGACAAGAAATCACTATAGACTTTATTGAAGACTAGAGCGGATAACAACTCTATTATTATTTAATTGTTTATTTATCTATTTATTACCAGTTATGACTTTTAGATCACTTAATTCTGTGTTTGTATGATTTGTGTAAATCGTGTATTTATTTAAAGTATCCTCCAGGCCACCCATGAAGGATGGGCCCTGCTGAGTCTGGTTCCTCTCAAGGTTTCTTCCTGTAATTTTCAGGTAGTTTTTCCTTGCCACAGTCGCCCTCGGCTTGCTCAACAGGGGTTTTTGTATCTGTTGGTCCTGGATTTTGTAAAGTTGCTTTGAGACAATGTATATTGTAAAAAGCGCTATATAAATAAAGTTGACTTGACTTGACTTGACAAGTGTTTAATTAGTTTAAAAAGAAAATGTGGGGGAAGGTAGAAAGTAATTACCTTATTATAATAATCTAGAAGGGTATTGCTTTTTCCCTGTATTTACATGCCCCAGACGTTTTTTTTTGCTGTACGTCATTGGACCGTCAGCCAATCAGGAACGGGGCTTGGATACAAACAAGGAAGACAGTGATTGGGAAAGGAGGCATGGTGGCCGGCGTTGCGAACTTCTCCCACTTGTGGAATATACTTTTGACTGTCGTTTTTTCACGCATACAAGTGTGAGCACACGCCACTCTTTGTGGTCGTTTGGAATAGCGTGGACGAACAACAAAGGAACGGAGCGTCACGTTTGGGAGCTGCAACGGACCCACACCACGCCAACTCGCTAAAAGGTGGTGAGGTACCTGGGTTAAGAAGTGACCGCCGAGTCCCTGTTTAGTTTAAAAGACTCTTGCCCTCACTATCTTCCTGGATTTTGCTCTCCTTGGTCTGCAAACTATGTGGTGGCCACCGAGCCTTCATTAACTTTTGAACTTGGGAGTGTGCATGACAACGTAACTTAGTCTTTGTTTGGTATTTGTATTTGTACTGTATTTTTCAAAAGTGTCGGGTAATCGGGGTTAAGAAATTATTTAGCTTAATAAATACATTATATGATTGTTAAAACTTTGTTTGTGTGGTGAGCTAGAGGAGAGGGAATTTACGCCGCCCCATCCTAAAAGGTGTTTGTACGTACTAGCTTATTTCCATTCCATTGAACCAAATATATCAAGGATTAGAATTGTAAAATGTGAACGTTACAATCTTTTGACAGTACTCAATGACAGTCTAACGAAAGATGTCTGCCAATGAGCTGCCGTAGAGCAGTATTAACTCTTCTCCCCAAAAAAGGTGACTTGACAGACATAAAGAGCTGGAGACCAGTATCACTCCTGTGCAGTGACTATAAACTTTTGTCCAAAATATTAGCTAACAGGCTAAATAAAGTAATGGGAAGTATCATCCATTCGGACCAGACTTAGACTTAGATCAATATTTGATAACATTTCACTGGTCTGTGATGTCATAGAAGTTTCAAAAATTTTAGGACTTAACGTGGGTTTGATCTCACTAGATCAAGAAAAAGCATTTGATAGAGTTGAACACAAATACCTATGGAACACTGTCACACATGACTACAACTTCCAGAGTGCAGTAGGAGAACGTGCAGAACTGTTGACACTATCTGGAAACCAGACGGACGTATTTCAGCGACCCCTCTCTCCTGAGTTCTAGTTACACACCTGTTTGCACTTTGTAATTAGAAATGTTATTTAAGGTTGCGCAATCTGCTACCAGATTGCGAAGTATTGCCAACACTTGTTGCATACCGAGCGTTTCTCAAGTTACTGTTAATCTTTATCGTGTATGACCCTTTTCTGTTTTCGTATTTCGCTTTTTGGATTCTCTTCGGCTTGATTATTCGGTTATTGGATTTTCGGCTTTGGACTTTTGTATACGTGTTTGACCACTCTTTGCCTCGTGTTTTTGGATTTGTTTGCTGTGTTTGTGCACTTTATTAAAACTGCTTTGATCTTTTTCCGCGAGCGTCTGTCCACTTTGTACTAAGCATGACAGAATACTTCACCATCATGCAGATGGCGGACCCAGAAAATATCATCTCTGCAGTTTCCACGCAAGAACAGATGTTAGGTGAGCACCATACTGTTATTGAAAATCTCTCGCGTTCAGTTGAGAGCTTATCTCAACAGCAGACCCTTCAGCATGTTCAAATGGAACGCATTGCGGACCAATTGAAGGAACTGTCCACCTTTTTGCTGGGGTCTCGTACCTTCACTCCTTTGGTCGCTCCCACATCTGCGGACACCTCACTTAATCAGCAGGGACCTTACTATCCTGTTAGTGCACCGGATAAGTATGATGGGGCGTTTGATAAGTGCAAGGGGTTTTTGTTGCAATGCTTGTTGTACTTTAATAACACCCCTCCCCGTGCTGATCAGGCCCGCATTTCGTTTTTAATATCCTGTTTGACTGGTAAAGCTTTGAAATGGGCCACCGCAGTCTGGCCCAATGTACAAAAGTACACCTATGCTCAGTTTGAACAGGAGTTTAGAAACATTTTTGACCGTCCACACGAGGGCCGTTCCTCTGGCAAACTTTTGTCACAATTGACTGAAGGTAATCGATCCGTGGCGGACTATGTTTTAGAGTTTCGTACTATGGCTGCAGATAGTGGCTGGAATGAGCCGGCATTGCAAGTAATTTTCCGGAATGGACTAAACACGGACATTTTAAAAGAGTTAGCATGCAAAGATGAGGACTTAACTCTGGAAGAACTTTATAATTTAGCTACTCGTTTGGATCATCTATTGAATGCACGCAAACCAGACCGAACGTCCACCAGTCTTGTGCAGAAGCGGAATCTTCCTGCACAGCAGCATGTGTTTCAAAATGGCGAGATTAACTCTAGAAGTTCTACTGATCCATAAACCGTCATGCAGTGTGATTCTACACGCCTAACCAAGGAGGAGAGACGTCGCCGACTTTATGAGGGCTTGTGCTTGTACTGCTGTGATTCAGGACATCTTTTGCGCAACTGCCCTGTTAATCCACGTAAATTGGCGCCGACCCCAGGAAAGCGCTAATGTGGTGAGTATTCCCACTAAGGGGTTGATATCTCGATGCTTTCTCCTCCCGGTTACGTTAAACTGCCCCAGTGTTGCTTCTGTGTGTGTTTTCCCAGTGTTGATTGATTCCGGTGCAGAGGGAAACTTCATCCACGCATGGATAGTGGAGCAGATGCGCATTCCGACAAAGGCATTAAGGGCACGTCTTACTCTTTCAGCTCTGGATGGTGATCCCGTAGGTTCTGGAATGGTATCACAAGTGACAGTTCCCATCATGATGGACACGAGTGCGTTACATTCCGAAAAGATAAGTTTTTTTGTTTTAGATACCGCTGAATATTCTATTATTTTAGGTTTACACTGGTTAAGGAAACACGATCCATTGATTTCCTGGGCGAGGTCAGAATTATTAACATGGTCCCCTTATTGCATGAGACATTGCATTACTAAACCTAAGATAGCGTTACATGCTACTTCAGTGGAAAGCCCCGATAGGGAATCCAAAGTAGATGTTCCACTAGAGTACTCTGAACTTTGTGAAGTTTTTAGTAAGGTGAAGGCTACCAAGTTGCCTCCTCATCGCCCTTATGACTGTGCTATTGAACTCCTAGAAGGAGCCAATCCTCCTAAGTCTCACATATACCCACTTTCTCAAGTGGAGCGTCAAGCAATGGAGGAGTACATTCAGGAAGCTCTTCAACAGGGTTTCATTCGTCCCTCCTCGTCTCCAGCCTCAGCAGGTTTCTTTTTTGTTGAAAAAAAAAAGAAGGGGGTCTCCAGCCATGTATTGATTACAGGGGTTTGAATCTGGTTACTAAAAGATACCCCTATCCTTTACCTTTGGTGCCGGTGGCCTTAGAACAGCTCCGGGGAGCTAAGTATTTCACTAAGCTAGATCTACGTAGCACTTATAATTTGATTCGTATAAGGGAGGGTGATGAGTGGGTGAGAGGGTGATGAGTGGAAGACCGCTTTCAGTACTTGTAATGGTCATTAATGGATGTGTCTCTTTTCTTGTTCTATTAGATCTTAGTGCAGCGTTTGATACGGTCGATCATAACATTTTACTGGAGAGGCTAGAAAATACAGTAGGTGTTAAAGGACTCGCACTCTCTTGGTTTAAATCATATTTGACTGACCGCTCTCAATTTGTTTATGTAAATAATAAATGCTCGGAAACAACAAAAGTAAAGTGTGGTGTTCCACAGGGGTCGGTACTAGGACCGCTATTGTTTACACTCTATATGCTTCCACTAGGTGAAATTATTCATAAACATGGCATAAAATTTCACTGCTATGCAGATGACACACAGCTGTATATATCAGCCAAACCAAATGATACTGACACAATCAGTAAGATAGAAGATTGTGTAAACGACATAAAAAACTGGATGTCGTGTAATTTTATTTTACTTAATTCAGATAAAACAAAGGTTTTACTTGTTGGCTCTAAAGCTGCAAGAGACAAGTTGTGCTAAACCTAAACACTTTCTCTGTTACTCCCAGCTCAGATGTAAAAAACTTGGGTGTCACAATAGATTCAGATCTCTCCTTTGATACACACGTTAATAATATTACTAGAGTTGCTTTCTATCATTTGCGTAATATTTCTAAAATAAGAAATATACTATCTGTTAATGACGCCGAAAAACTGATCCATGCGTTTATAACTTCTCAGTTAGATTATTGTAATGCTCTTCTAACTGGATGCTCTGGTAGATCCATAAACAAACTCCAGTTAGTTCAAAATGCAACAGCTCGAGTGTTAACTAGAACTAAAAAATTTGATCATATTACTCCTGTTCTATCATCTCTACACTGGCTGCCAGTTAAATTCCGCATTGATTACAAAATACTTTTACTAACCTATAAAGCGCTACATGGTCTGGGTCCACAGTATCTGAGTGAACTTATTAATCACTACAACCCAGCGCGTCCACTTCGTTCACAAGATGCAGGGTTACTTATAGTTCCTAAAATTAAAAAGACCACAGCTGGTGGAAGAGCATTTTCTTACAAAGCTCCACAACTCTGGAATAATCTTCCTGCCTCTGTTCGGGATTCGGACACAGTCTCAATGTTTAAGTCTAGACTGAAAACATATTTATTTTCTCAGGCTTTTGATTAGTATAGACAAAGGCACAGAGCTTGGGGGTTCTTGGTCATAGAAACTTGTGGTGATCAGGGATGTTGGGTTGCTGTCGTTCTGCCTCTCCTGTCCGATCACTCAGGTTTGGGTAGGAGAGGTGGGCGCTGATGTCCTATGAAAGCCTTCATGACCTTGTTACCTGCTCGCTCTCCCTTTTAGTTATGCTGTAATATTTAGGGCTGCCGGAGTCAAAAATTCTCTGTAAAACTGTTTTACTTAACTAGCATTGTACATTATTAACTACATTCTTTGTTGTTTTATTCCAAAGGCATTCTGATGGAAACCTGTTTACCCACCGAGGTTAAGGATTAAAAGTCGAGACTGCCGTGACAACGATGCTGCTCCTGCCGGATGTGACGGGTCTGGAGTAACTGCACCAAGAATGACAAGAAATCACTACAGACTTTATTTAAGACTAGACCGAATAACAACTTTATTATTATTTATTTATTTATCTATTTATTACCAGTTGTAACTTTTAGATCATTTAATTATGTGTTTGTATGCTTTGTGTAAATCGTGTATTTATTTAAAGTATCCTCCAGACCACCCAAGAAGGATGGGCCCTGCTGAGTCTGGTTCCTCTCAAGGTTTCTTCCTGTAATTTTCAGGGAGTTTTTCCTTGCCACAGTCGCCCTCGGCTTGCTCAACAGGGGTTTTTGTATCTGTTGGTCCTGGATTTTGTAAAGTTGCTTTGAGACAATGTCTATTGTAAAAAGCGCTATATAAATAAAGTTGACTTGACTTGACTTGACTACACCATTAGAAGTTTGTTTTTTGAGGTATGTGACCTCAGGGGATTACACACTTCTATTTCATCTGTATACAGTATCAGCTGTAGAGCATTGGGCCTAACAGAGAATAATGGATGTGATTTCAAAATATCGCCATCAATGATGTCCTTTAAAAATCCAGCCCTGCACTTTTCTGGACCTTTATCAAACATGGCTAGAACCAGAGGATGTGAAAGTAACTGTTCCAAGCTTTTGACTAAAGGAATGTAGTAAAAGAATTGGGATCTTATAGCTAGAGCCCGAGAGGATCCCTGTCTTTTATAGCATGCAGACTGAGCAATCCCAACTTCTTCTGCTTCAACTACCCCAAACAGCTCCTTGATAGTCGAGTCCTGCATATGCGTAGTGGAAACTCTTATAAATGGGTCTTTAAAATTATCAAAAATGTCCATTGCTTCACTACGCAGCTTATCTGTAACTTCTAAATGTCTCTGAAATACCAGTGCCATCTGATTCTTTAAAGTGTCCAGCAATGAGGCTTGGTAGTGCTGCACTCCTGTTACAATGTCATTGACAGCACTCTGAAAAAACAAAACAAAAAACACATTTTAATATCCACAATTTATACATACTGCTTATAGTTAAATAAAGTTCATAATCTTATCATAACTCCAAATACTGTGACAACTATTATCCAGCTATTGCATTTATTCATATTACAAAACACCAGTTTTCGATTTACGGTGATTTTTTTAATTCTGCACTTAAAAAAAAAAATCACACTTTCTAGCTAATTCACTCACCATACCTGCATATGTTAATGTAGAAAACTTGCCAAATGAAATATGATGGTGGAAATAATGGTGGTAAATAATTAGGAAACAGTTAAACAGGTGGCTGTTTATTAGTAGCAACAGCATGGCGCACAGCGCAACTAAATCCTCAACTGTAAACTCAAATGGGGGTGTTGCTCCTGTTAAACAGCAGTGGGCGCAGCTAAAATATTTCAACTTTTCAATCGAGGTTACTAAAATGTGTTTTTTCTCATGGTAGATGTCTATACTTTAACTTACATTTTAGTTAAAACTATTTTGATTACGTGTATGTCTTGATAGCATGCAGTCCGGGTTGATGGTAAAGTGCAGGTGCAACTTGTGCAATGAGAAATGTGCAATGATAAATAGTAACACAGTCCAGTGTGTAATCAGAAGGTGCAATGATAAATATAAATAATAGGTCCAGTGTTTAGTCCAGAATGTCCAGAATGTTGTGTGTTAACGGCGAATAGTGGTGTTCAATAAAGTTATTGAGGTGGGAAAAAAACTGTTTTTGAGCCGACTGGTCCTGGCATGTATGCTCCTGTATCTTATCCCAGATGGCAGAAGGTTATACAGTGTGTGGCTGGGGTGGTAGGGGTCCCTGATGATGATGCTGTGTGCTCTGCGCTGGTGGTGAAGGTCTCCGATGGTGGGGAGCTGTGTACCGATGATTCGTTGAGCAGTCCTCACCACCTTGTGAAGGGCCTTCCTGTCAGCCACAGTGGAGCTGCCGTACCACACTGTCACACAGTTGGACAGTACGCTCTCAATGGTGCAGCGGTAAAAGTTTGTGAGAATCTGGGGAGACAGATGGTCCTTTTTTAGTCTCCTCAAGAAGTAAAGGCGCTGCTGCGCTTTCTTCACCAGACAGGATGTGTTGTGGGTCCTTTGGTCTTCTCAGTGTTCAGATGAAGGTTGTTGGAGGAACACCACGCCACCAGGTGCTGGATCTCCTCCCTGTAGGCCGATTCGTCTTTGTCTTTGATGCGGCCAACCACTGTGGTGTCGTCTGCAAACTTGATGAGGATGTTAGTTCTATGCAGCGGCACACAGTCGTGGGTGAACAGGGAAAAAAAGCAGTGGACTTAACACACAGCCCTGTGGAACACCAGTACTCAGAGACAGGCTAGAGGACACCTGACTACCTAACCTTACAGACTGGGGTCTGTTTGTTAGAAAGTTCAAGACCCAGTTACACATGGGGGTGCTGATTCCCAGGTCACTGAGCTTGGCTACCAGCTTGGTTGGGATTACCGTATTGAAGGCGGAACTGAAGTCAATAAACAGCATCCGAATGTAGGTGTCATTATTGTCCAAATGGGTGAGGGCAGAGTGAAGGGCAGTGGAAATGGCATCCTCTGTTGATCTGTTAGCACGGTAGGCAAACTGGTAGGGATCCAGTGCTGGTGGAAGCACCGCTTTCAGATGGCAGAGAACCAGTTTCTCAAAGCACTTCATTGCGATAGGTGTGAGTGCTACCGGTCTGAAGTCGTTCAGGCAAGCTGCAGTAGTACGCTTTGGCACCGGACTGATGATCGATGTCTTCCAGCACGTAGGAACAGTAGCCTGGGCCAGTGACAGGTTGTAGATGTTAGTAAAGACCTGGGCTAACTGTTCAGCGCATGCTCTCAGGACACATCCAGGGATGCCGTCAGGGCCGGCAGCCTTCCTCTCATTTACTTTACTCAGTACTGAACACACCTCAGCTGTAGAGAGTGTAAGGAGGTTGCAGTCCTCAGGTGGTCGACTCTGTGTGGTGTGAAGTCCATTGAAGTTAAAGCGAGCGTAGAACCTGTTAAGCTCATCTGTGAGGGACGCACTGTTGGATGTGATGGTTTATAACTGGTGAGTGTCTGAATGCCCTTCCACATACGACGGGGGTCAGAGTTGTGAAAGTGCTCCTCAACAGACAGTTTGTAGGTGTGTTTGGCTCTTCTGATGCCCCTTTTCAGATTTGCCCTGGCTGAGCTGTAGGCCTCAGTGTCACCCGACCTGAATGCAGCGTCCCGTGCTTTCAGCAGAAGTCGAACCTCGGCGTTCATCCAGGGTTTCTGGTTGGGAAAGATTTTCACATGCTTGACAGACGTGACATTATCAATACACGTGTTGATGTAGTTTATTACAGATGATGTGTATGTGTCCAAGTCTATGTCCATGGAGGCTTCAGACGAAAACATGCTCCAATCAGTGTTATGGAACTGATGCTGCAGGGAGGAGATGGCGCCGTCTGTCCACACTTTAACTGTCCTTGTTGTGGTTTTCACACATTTGATGAGTGGCACATACCTGGGGAGCAGGGACAATGAAAGGTGATCAGACTGTCCCAGGTGGGGGAGGGGGGTGGCTTTGTATGCCTCTGCAATGTTCGAATACACATGGTCCAGGGTGTTCTTTCCTCTAGTGGAGAATGAGACATTCTGATGGAATTTTGGTAGAACAGTCCTCAGGTTGGTGTGATTAAAATCCCCCGCAATGATAAAAACTCCGTCTGGGTGTGCAGTTTGTTGTTTGCTGACTGCTGTACTCAGTTCTTCCAAAGCTAACTTGGTGTTGGCATCAGGTGGGATGTAAACTGCAGTAACAACAACAGCGGAGAACTCTCTCGGTAGATAAAAAGGTCTGCACTTAATCATCAGATACTCCACGTTCGCAGAGCAGTGACTTTCAGTTACAATGGAGTCTGTACACCACGATTTGTTGACATAAATGCACAGACCTCCTCCTTTACTCTTACTGAAGTTTGCTGCCACTCTGTCCGCTCTGAACATGCTACGTCCATCCAGCTCCACAGCGCTGCTGGGAATGTTACAATTCAGCCACGTCTCCGTCAGAATCATAATGTTACATTCCATGATCCACTTGTGTGTTGTAGTCCAGAGTCGCAGCTCATCCATTTTGTTAGACAGAGATCGTACATTGGTGAGAAAAATGCTGGGAACCGGTGTACAATGCGGGTTTAGCGTTAGCTTAGCCCGTAGCCCTCCGCGTTTTCCTCGCCCTTGTTTGCGTTCTCTGCGCTTGCGCCGGCTTCGTTCAGCTGAGTGAGTCGATTCCGCAGTCCACGGTGATCCGGAGATTTCCAGCGGAAGTTGCAGATCAAATGGCAGTATGGAACGCAAAAACTAAAAAACAGTAGACTAATAACTACTAATATGCAAAGTCTGGAGAGACGCTGAGCCTCGCGTTGTGCACGCGCCGCCATCTTGGTCTAATCACTTTGTAATGTTGCCATTCCTTCTCACAACATTAAAAACATACATTCTCTACTGAGTACAGGTCAGAACTACAGGCAGGAACTACAATAGAAGTGTTTCTACTTAGCATGTTCTCTTTCTCACAGAGTTGCTGGCTCCTCTGTTAGCATCATACTTTTTCCTGTACCAGTGATGCCAGGCTTGATCTGGTTCAGGTTTTCACCTGTACAGATGAAGACTTGTCTTGTGCTTGTCTTGGCACTTTTTACCCGACACAATATAACCTCTATGGACAAGCGAGCTGCCCCAGAGGCATCATGGTTCTTTCTGGATCAGGTTCCATGTTTGGATGGGACCTGCAGTGCTGAGTGTGGGTTGCACCAGTTGGTGGGGTGGAGTGCTGCTCATTCTTTACAATATGATTGTGTCTTTCATTTGTTGTTTTGTTTCCATTAGTTTAGCCACCACTTTTATTTATCCTGTTCCCTGTTTGTTTTGGACGTTTTAGCCACAGTATTGTTCTACCCTGGATAAAGCATCCTGCAAATTGGGCTCGTTTTCAGTTCTTGCAGGTGCAGGGTTACACTTGGCACCTTAGTGATGAGGCACAACCCGTCCTGTTACAAACTGATGTTCTTGGGATCATATGGCAACCCGTCTTCTTCCAAACATAATTAGCTATATTTTTATCATCATTTTAATTGATCTAAATGTCTGTCTCAATGCAAATGCAAATTTGTCTCTATGTGCTTTTTAGGTACTTGCTTTAGGTACTTACATTTTAACAGGACACTTGATAAGTTTTTGTATAGTTCAACGAAGCATTTGTCAAAAAGAGGACTAGTCTGGGATTTGAACCCGGGATCTCTCGCACCCAAAGCGAGAATCATACCCCTAGACCAACGAGCCAGCGGTAACAAGAGTCGTTGTGTTACTTTGATGTGCGTGACTGACCTGAAGTGGCCTGCGTGGGAACCAGAAGAGCCAGAACCAGTATCAGTACATAGACTGGTTATAACCTCTTTTTAAAGAGTTAAAACATGAAAAATATTTAAAGGCTCCAAATAGTAAAAAACGGGGCGCTGCTGAGCTCGCGATGGTGTAGGACGTGCCTGATTAGTACTCCCGCCGAGCCTCCAATTTAATTAAAATAAATAAGTGCTTACTTTAGGAAATACTGCGCATTTGATGTTGAAAGCATCTCTGAAGCTGGGAGATAACTTATATGTAAGCCAATGGCGACAAATCTACGCAAATATACCAACCAACGCTAGGCCCAGCACAACTTCAAGTCCCTCTGATGTTTCGGCCCAACGGACTCGGACACCACTGAACAGTTCCGAAATGGACTTCACAACACTAAAAGCGGAGATTATTTCATCGCTAAAAGCAGATTTATCAGCCGTGATAAAAGCAGAAATAAAAAACGCGTTTGCTGAGGAATTTAATTTCCTAAAAATGGAACTGCAAGCGGTAAGATTGGAATTAGCAAATAGCACAACGGTAATACACGCCGAAATGGACAAAGTTAAGAACACCGTCAAAGAAATGGAAGGCGGATTATCAACCTGGTCTGATGAAACGACTGCTTTACAAACAACTGTGACTGCTCTGAGAGCCGAGGTGGTCGAGTTTAAGGAGAAATGCGAGAATATGGAGGGGAGAATGAGGAGATGTAACATTAGAATATACGGAGTGGCTGAGACGAACGGATCAAGTTCTACTGAATCTGTTTCAAAACTTTTGAGAGAAGTGCTGCATCTGGATAAGGACGTGTTAGTGGACCGTTCACACAGGAGCGCGGCTATGAGAAGATCTGATGGTAAACCGCGCGCCATTGTAGCGAAGCTACATTACTACCAAGACTGTGTTGAAGTACTGAGTCGTGCGCGTTCTCATGCCCCACTCCGTATTAATGGCGAGTTAATTGCCATTTACCCGGACTACACTCCAAGTGTTCTCAAGGCTCGGGCTGCCTTCACAGAGGTTAGAAAGCTGCTTCAAAATCGCCAGGGCGTCCGGTATGGTATACTCTTTCCAGCCCGTTTTCGCATCACATACAACGGAGATGTAAAGGAATTCACTGATGCAGCTAAAGCGATGGATTATGTAAAGAGCAAGATTCTCCCAGCGACAGAGGATGGACCGTGAGACTAAATGCTATGTTTATATGCTAACCCATTTCAGCATTGATTCATTCAGTTGGGGTGACAAGTAATCTGTGTGTAGTTATGGTGTTAATATAATTTAGCTTGCCCCATTAGGTCTGTAGACCTGCTTTATGGTGATTGCCTTTGCCCTGGCATGAGTATATATATACCCAGGTGTGTGTGTGTGTGTGTGTTTGTGTGTGTGTGTGTGTGTGTGTGTGTGTGTGTGTGTGTGTGTGTGTGTGTGTGTGTGGATGTCTGTGTGTGCCTTGTGTGTGTATGTGGGCTTGTGTGCATGATGTTAAGTGTACAAGTTGTTATGTGAGTAGGTGTGTATGTCGGTGAGAGTGAACCCATACGTTCTTTAGAAGTTGCCTGGGCGGAGGTGCCACTGTTTTCCATGACCAACTTTATTATTTAAATGCGCAGTTAAATTATAAGATATATATTATTGTTTTGGTGCACAAATTGATCATTTTTCTTAGGAGGCTCGGCGGGGGGGACACGAGTAGCTGAGGTCCCAACCATAAGCACTAAATGTGTGGATTTGTTTTGGACTGGTATAGTGTTAACGCTGTTCTCGTTCATGTAAGCGTTATGTGGGGGGGTTTACCAGACATGGTTCTTTTGTTTTTCTTCTTTTCTGATTTAATGAGCCAGTTATTAGTTTTGCTTTGTATTTGCTGTCGTGCTGTGGCTCCCATTGACTTCAAACCCATAACTTTATATACCCAACATGGCAAGCTCTAATGTTTTGGGAGGCCGGAAAGGCTGCTCGGTTAATTTTGTAAGTTGGAACGTTAGATCGCTGAATCATCCGGTTAAGCGTAAAAAGGTCTTTACACATTTAAAACAGCTTAAGGCAGATATCGCATTCCTTCAGGAGACGCATTTACGGGTAGCAGACCATTTCCGATTAGAGAGAGGTTGGACAGGACAGATGTTTCATTCTAAATTTGACTCAAGGGCTAGAGGGGCTGCCATATTGATCGATAAAAATATACCCTTCACTGCAACAAGTGTGGATGCTGACCCTGCGGGGCGCTATGTTATAGTGGTGGGACAACTCTATGCATTTCCGGTTATATTGGCTAACATATATGCACCAAATTGGGACAATCCTACATTCTTTACTGGTCTCTTTTCTCGTCTACCTAATATGGTTTCTCACCACCTTATCCTTGGAGGTGATATGAATTGTGTACTCTCCCCGGTTTGGGATCGTAGTTCATCCAAAAAAGTTCCCTTATCTAAATCTGCACACTCTATTCAGCACTTTCTTGAAGCATATGGGGCAGTCGATATATGGCGGTTTCGCAATCCTATGACTAGAGGATATTCCTTTTTCTCCCAGGTCCATGGAACCTATTCTCGCATAGATAATTTCCTACTGGATAAACGGCTTCTGCCTTTAATCACTGAATGTGAATATGCAGCTATGGCGATTTCTGACCATGGCCCCTTGACCATGAAAATGCGTATTCCTAACACACGATTCGATTCCCGACCCTGGAGACTAAACCCGCTACTTTTATCAGAGGAAATATTTACCACTTTCATTTCATCTGAGATTGCACTTTTCCTTGATATTAATCAATCTCCAGAAATGTCTCCCTCTACTGTGTGGGAATCACTTAAGGCATATATTCGGGGACAAGTTATTTCATACTGCGCTAACAAAAATAAAACAAATACGGCACCTCTTAAAGAATTAGCTGATGAAATTCTGACACTGGACAGGAAACACAGTTGTCAGCATTCTGAAGATATAAAGAAAAAACGTATGTCCTTACTGTCACGTGGGAGATAAAGGACTCAAATGCGGAGTTAAATAAAATAAAAGTTTATTTATTAAATGAAAAACACAGAACATCACACACAAGACAGAACTCAAAAACAAACATAAGGAACCCCGATGGACCTCCACTGGGGAATGCAGGCAGCAACAAAAAGAAAAGAAAACTAAAAGACGCTGGGCGCGAACCCCGGCCGCTCGGGTGAGAGCCGGGCGCGTAACCAGCGCGCTGCTGCCGCGGGGGGAAGCAGATGACTTCATGCGCTTAAGGCGCTACAATTACTTTCGGCTACAAAGCCTCGAAATCGCCTCAGGCGCAGTTCGAGGTAACAGACGGCTCCGTTATCAGCCGCAGCTAGAGCCAATCTGTTAAAGCACACAAAAGGGTGCGGATTCGAACCGGGGCGGCTGGCAGGACAGCCGC